>NW_008795029.1:391463-409551 GCF_000699145.1 Aptenodytes forsteri
CCCCGCAGCCTGGCGCCAGCCCTGGTGAGGGCTGCCCGGGGGGAGGTAGGAGCTGCCCGTGCCGTGCTGCGGGAGCGAGGGAGGGAGGGAGGGAGGGAGATCCAGTGGGTCACTGAGGTGCTCGGTTCAGTCCGCTCTTATTGTGTGCGGAGGTGAGAAAACTAACCGAGGCTCTGTCAGATTTGTGCTTTTCCTTAAATGAGCCCCTTTATGGGCCTGCTATTGCGCTTCCCGAGCCCCCCCGTTTGGGCGGAGAGGCTGATGCAAGCCTGCCACCCCACCGGTGTAAATCAGTGCTGACAGGCAACTGGATGGGAGTTTTCTGATAAACGTTTTCTTTCATTGGTAGTGTCAGTCGGTTAAATCCCAATGTTTTGTGGAAGCGTGCCTACCAAATGGGCAAAAGAAGGGTTTCAGAGCAATGCTATGCGCCAGGCTCGTTTCCACCAGCCCTTCTCAGGTGGCTCCTGCCCTCGTGTCCCCCGTGCCGGCTGTGCCGGGCTGGAGGGCTCCCTGGGCCCGGGTTTCGCCATTGGGAGCTTGTGGGTATGTGTGAGGCTGGATAGCAAAAGCCCCGGCTTGGGAGGGCTGGGGTTGCTGGCCTTGGGAGCCTGCTGGCCTCAGAGGCTCGCTCTGGAGAAAAACGACTTTTCCTTCCCTCTGGGAAGATACCCACTAGCGTGCCAGAATCATCCCGTTTGTTTCAGGAAGAGGGGGACGATATAATTTAGGTGTTTGCACAGTGAGCTTATGAACTTTCTGTGGGAAACTTTTAAACTTGAAATTGCTGTTCCAACTGGAAAAGTGAGAACGTCAGCCTCGCAAAACAGAAGCGTCAGCCCTGGAGCAGTGCAGGGGTCTGGGTGTGATCGCAGACCGGGGTCTCCTGCCGTGGGTTGTTTCTGGGCAGAATCTCAGGCAGATCGTGGTTTCTTGTCTCCTCTTCTCACATCTTTATAAGAGGGTATTCTCCTGTTCAGCCCTGTATTATCCATGCATTCTGCTGTAGAGCCCTGGCTAGACTCGCTATTATCAGCAGTTTATACCAAAAACGAGTGGGCAGTGCTGAAGTAGTAGCTTTTTAGGCGGTGTTTCACTCTGGGAATGATTTTGCGGGTGTAAAACCATTCCCTTTGGCTGAGAACAGAACAAGTTTAGACTTCATTGCCAGCATCTGAGATGTGACCTGAGGGTTACAAAAAAAAAAGCGTGTTACGTATGTGTATATGTGTGTGTACAGTAGGTTCAGAAGGATGGGACAAGTTCTCTTGACTGGGCTATTGTCATGGAACAGCAGGGATGCCATTAAAAGTACCAGTAAAGACTGGGATTAGGGTGATTGGTAGAGCAGAGCTCTGAACCGTTGCAGTGATTTTGTGTTGTAGCAGCATTCAGAAATCCCAGCTGTAAATCGCATTATACAAAGAGAAAGCCAGTCGTTGGCCTCGAGGGATGACACAGGTACAGCGAGCAATTTGTAAGAGGAAGGAGCAGAGGGGAAGACATTTGTCTAATATTACATAGGTTAGGCCAGAACTGAAAGTTTCCGGACTGAAACTGGCTTTATACATTCTGTCTCTGTTATAATACTTTTTCATTGTGAACTGAATCTTTCCTGATGATGGAATAATTTTGCACGTACTAGCGATAATGTTTGATGTATAGTATGCAGAACATATATTTAATGTGGAAAACGCATAAATGTTGAAAATCTTCGAACCGGAAGATCAAAATACTTCCAACTGGAAGTGTACAAAATTATTTGAATAAATCTGCCTAGGGTATAGTACAGTAGGAATTAAATGGAACTTGAGTTGCTTGGAATTTGTAGTGCTGGTTGAGGCAGCTGACCATCATGAAACAGTGGTTTATTGCTTTGAAATAGCTCTTGCATTTTATGCTAGCATGATGTTACTTTAAGTAGTACCATTATTTCAACCCAGCATAACGAGATGAAAAGCATTTGGCATGCACTCCTGTACAACGTTTTAGTGCTAAATTCAGATCCTTGCTTGAAGGTATCTATAAAATACCATGCTTATGTAGGGTGTCATACCAAGAAAAATAAACATCCAGGTTAAAGCTGTCTTAAAATATTTTTGTAATAAAGTGACAGTCAGAACGGCAGTTTCAACCACAATTTTCCTCTTTTGGAGGGGAATGGTTTTTTAGCTTAGACATGGAAACTCTGACAAAGTGATCATGAGGTAAGTGGCCATAATAAATGGGACACTTTAATGAGATGAATTATGGATTTGAACATGAGCCTCCTCTGTCTCACCTGATTGTCTTAACCACAAAGTTATTTCAGAGTGATTTCTGTGGGTTTGTTTCACAAAGAGGTGCTTAAATATACAGTTGAATATACGTGTACACACACACGCGCGCAGTGTTTTTTGTTCAGTTGTGAGATACAACAGAAAATATTCTTCCAATCTGAATAATGCTTTTATCCAGATTTTCATGAACATGATTTTTTTTGTCCAGTTGTATAAAAAGTGGCAAACTAGCGAATTTCTCATCTGCCTTAAAAAACCACAACAAAACCAAGAAAACCAAACAGGCAGTATGGTCCAAAGCCACTTTGTACAGCCAGTCAGTACTATCTCAAGTTAAGCCTGCATGTTGGCTTGTTACTGCCTTTCTGATCATAGCCTAGCAAAGCCTCACTTGCACGTTCTCTGTGGTTTTTCCACTTCATCTTCTTTCTGCTACTAACTGTTATTAAGAGAACTGTAGCTGACGAACAGAGGAAAATATTGTAATCCTGCACAAAATTAGCAATAATTGGGGATGCAGTTGATGATGTCTGTGCATACCATGTTGTCACATGTTGTCAACAACAACAGCTGCTGGAGATACTTGCCATTTTGTGGGCCAGACCTGCTGGTTTAAGACTCTGCCAAGTTCATGTGACATACAGTTTGTTGCATCTTTATGAAAAAGACAACAAATATTTTTTTGGCTCGGTAAGATGAAAGAACCTTCCTGGCAAGCAGCTAACTCTAACCTTTGCACTTAGATTTGTTAATTTTCCCTAAGGTGTGTGTTTCATGTGGTGCCAAGCCTAGCTGTTAATTCATTTAGCTTCTTAGAGACATGTCACAGCAGTCAAATAAACATCAATGTGTGTGTGCGTGTGTGTGTGTATATATATATATGGCTATTCACACAGCCTTTTTGTGGAGTAATTGTTAATATATCATGTTCTGATTTGTGCCCATAAGTGTGTATATTCCTGGCGTGTCTTTTTACACATGCAGAAGAGGAGGGTTGGATTATGGATTTTGGTTTTTGTTCCTTCTTTCTAAATGCTTCACTTTAAAATATCACTCTCCCTAGTTCCTGGAACCGTTAATGCAAACATTACGTCTGTTTGGTCAAGGAAAGATTTTTCTCTTCCCTAAAATATTTGGGATCATGAAAGTAAGCTGTGCAACCTGAAGTGTAGGACCAGGCTTCAAATCTCGATTGTGGTGATGCTAGGTCTCGGCTACTGGGTAATGTAGCTGAGATCTGTGGTCATCATGTTTTTCCCCAAAATTACATCCTGGATTTGCAATAATACCATTCGGACAAAGGCTTTTGTTTCAGCAAAACTTGCTCTTTCTGACAAAACACCCAGCCTGTTTTTAGTCAGAACATCTCTGGCTATCTCCAGTATGAATGAATATTTGAATACAGAGGCTTGGGTGTATCCACTGGAAAAGAATTGAGGTTATTGTAAGTCACAGTAGAGGAAAAATAATATAAAAAAAAAAAAAATTGCTGTGTTGTGCTGTAGAAAGAGTATGACTGAGGTTTTTTTCTAATGGATGTATCAAAGATGTCTGTTTTTGCTGGTATCAAAGATGTATGTTTTTGCTGGGCTAGTTGACGTGGTATTAAACAAAAAGAGACATTAAAAGGTAGACTAAAAGTAAATTAAACAATCCCAACAATGAGGCCTTGCAAGTAAATGGCTTCAGGGTGGTTGAAATAACTGTGATTTTTGGATCATACATAGAGAAGTAGCTGGTTATTTCCAGACATGCTAAAAATGTTTTGTTCCTCTCTGGAATGAATGTGTGTCTAGGGTAAAGTGTCAAATCTTAACTCCAGCGGCCTCAAAAAGATGGAAGAGCACATGCATCCCCAGCAGTGCAAGGCTGACACCTGTGTTGACTCAGAGATACGGGCACTACGGTAACCCAGCTAATTTTTCTGGTGCTTTTAGGCATAAGCCGCTCTCATCTGAGCTGGTGGGAGAAAGAGTAAGTTCTGGAGAGAAAATACAAATTCTTCCAAAATACAACATTTCTTTTAGCAGCTGAAAGGTATTTGAAGTTACTCTGCAAATCACTTAAACCTTTCTTTTTTTCCTCCCTCAGTGAAAATGGCTAAGATGGCACAGCTGGGTTTGTCACTTGAATATGTCTGGCAACGAGGGGCTGCTGTTCAAAGATTTGGCTAAAGGTAACTGGGCAATGTGATTTCAGTCCATAGTGAGATACTGGAAGCTAGCGCTGTCCCAGAGGCGTGCATGCAAGGATTCCTTGTAGGCATCTGAGGTATGTTGCAGCCGCGGCACAAGCATGTAACAGAACCGCATCAGACAGTAAAATCCGGGTGACTGAGAGAAACTGCTTGCGGTTCAGAAGACATATTAGTTTTTACGATGGTTGATGTCAAAGTGGGAGTGAAGTGTTCCATACAAATAGAAATTCTTTTGTCACATGAAGCAATATTCAGTGGACTTGAAATAAACTGATGAAAAGCTTTTTTTTTTTTTTTAAATGCTTTTTTCCTTTTGATACCTAAAGATCTGCGCATCTGCTTTTCTGAGATCATGGATGGTTTTGTTTTGAGATTAGAATAAGATACAAAATGATTGGAAAGACTGTCTGCAGGATGCATGGAATGTCAATATAGTTGGGGGGGGTTTGAAGCAGTTAAGTATGTCTCAGATAAGCGGGCTATAAAGGAATTGTAATTGTTGCTGTTTGTATTGCAGTAGTTTACTGTGGATCAATTCTCAATTGAGATGCGTTTGTGTCAGGTGCTGTTTTATTAGGTGTAATAAAACAAAAGCATCTATCCAACTGCATTTATCTTAGAGTCTGAGAAATACCATGCAGGAGGAAGGAAAACCAGATAGTGTTGATAGTTTTATATTTTTATGGTATCGGCAGCTAAATCCCATCACCGAAGCTTAATCTGAGCAAGTGCTCAGGCTCCCTTTGTAATCAAAAAAGAGAGATGAATGACCTTCTGGTGGTAGGTATCTGAATGTATGGCCATGACTCTCTTTACTATGCCTGTCTGCTTTGGGGTCGAAGTGGATGAGCGTAGAAGGCCTTGCCTGTACCTGCACAAGTCAAATGAGGGCTCCTTCCTGAAGAGAGTACTTGTGGGTGCTTAACATTTCCCTGACAGTGTCCTGGATGTCAGCTAGAAAGGGAAAGTTTGGGCAGTTTGTCAGATCTAGCTTGTAGATAAATGTGCAGTGTGTCCTAATTAGGAGTTTTATTTAAGGAACATTAGTGATTTAACACTCTGGATCTAATTACTCGTAAGCTTCTTGCTAGTTTTGTAATTAGCACTGGAGCAAGACTTTTTATGGAAAATACACCCTTAAGGAAATCAGAACCACTAACTTCCAGTGCTTATAGAGAGCTTTATTTCTCTGACAATGTTCTGTAGAAAATGTCTATAAGAAAACATTACTACTTGTTCTATTTTTACATGATGGCAAAGATAGATATGTGCCAAGTGTTTACAAAAACCTATTATAGTCAGTTATCACAACCCAAATGACTCTGGCTTTAGAACGAGCATCTGTAGGATCAGGTTCTGTTCAGCTATTACCTAGTGGAGAAGGCATGCTTGAACCACTTTATACCACAGTTATCTTTGGCCTTCGGAGGGTGAGGAGGAGAACTCGGGGTGTAGCCAGGGCGTCCTGGCTGTGTGCTCTTGCAGTTTATAGCAGCCAAGGCAGCTTTGTATAAACATAGATGGTAAGGTGCAACTGGGAGCAGCCGTAAGCTCACTCTAAAATGTAGCGTGGCCTTACAAGGATAAAGCTGTTCCTGTAGCTTGCTTCCAGGTAGTCTGTGTAGTATGTTTCAGTTGGACAGAGAACCTGGTAGAGAACATCCTGGCCCATCAAGTAGCTAGTCACAGAAGTTTTCTTCTTGGAGAAGGTCTCTCAGGTGTTCTCTTAGTTTCGATAAGCAGGCTTGCTCTTTCCGGAGGTTGATAAATTTGACTAATCCTTAGTTCTGGAAGGCAGTTCATGGTTTGCAGAATTAGAACCTAATAATTTGCTCTCTTTAAATGCTAGGTTTTTAAAGTTTTTGAGGATAGGGAGCTTTGTAGCCAGTCTGGAGTAATATAATATAAATACGGTCTGTAGAGAGCAAGCTGTTTATTAGTTTAATAGATGTAGCTGGAAAAGAAACAAACAAGCTCTCAGGCTCAGAATACCGTATTCCCTTATTGGACTGATGAAGCAATTAAGCCTAAAAGCTTGTCACTTGTTTTTATTGCACAACAGTTGTAGAAGGCTTTTAAACTAATCTTTTGCTTGTTTGTCTTTGTAAAAGAAAATGGTTCACTTTTAGGCAGAGCTGCTGTATGCTTGGGGGGCACTGGGCGCAGATGTGTGTGTTTAATGCAAAACCAGTCAGAGTTGCTTCAGCATGCGAGATCGTGCCCTGGGCTCACGATTCTTCAGTCCTGTCACATCTCTTCCTTTCCCAGCAGGACATGCTCGTCTACATCCCAGTGTGCCAACACAGCCATATAAAGGAAAGGATATAAAAACACTGCAAGCTACTCTGCTCTGCTTCCACTTCCTACCGCAGATACTGTTTTTGATGTCAAGTGGCCCAGTACTTCCTTGACCCCTTTCACTGTTTCTCACTGAATGTGTTTTAGCGTCAAATAATTTGGCTCTCGCTTTAGTCCCAGGTTCAAGTCTCCTGATTGTTCACACTACATATATGCTAATTAATTCAGTATCCCTACCAGAGATAGAGAAGTGGTTCCTTCTGAAGAGGGGCAGGGGGAAAAAAGGCATTGTTGGCTGGCTAATTTGCTTCAAGGTCTGCTCTGGACAAACAGTATGGGTACAGACCCTGCCAAGTTTGGTTTCCTCTGCCTGGGACATTTCTCTAGCACTCTCCCAGGAGCTCTTCTGCCCTTAACTGCCCCCTCATGCCTGTGGTAGAAAAAGCATGGAAGCACTCCTGAGTGTCAGATCTAGCTGGGTTTTAATACGAGCACTGCTAGTGAAGAGACCCTAGCCCTGACGGTGGCTGTAGCTTACTATGCAGAGGGGTAAGCGGATGGTGACAGCATCAGTAGTTTTACTCCAGTTCTGTATCAGGTGAGGTTTTGGTATTTAATCATCTTTTCTATGCTTACAGACATATTTTTTCTCCTCCTGTGAAAGGAAATGTGGGCACAAACAGCACACAGGAGCTGCAGGGTACTCTGATAGACACCCAGTGTCTTGAGACCAAAACAGTTCATCAGGGTGGGGAATCCTATCCCAGTGAGTAAAGACTGAGGAAGCCAAGCTGGTTCGTGGTAACTTTCACCCACAGAGTATAGCTTCTTAGTCTGAGCAGATTTTTTTTGTGTGTTTGTCTATTGGTGTAACAACTATCCAGGCTTTCTGAATTTATGCTTGTGTTAATACTTCTTTGCTGCATCTATTTCCTTCCAGAATGCTGAGGCATTTTTTTGTTTCCCCCCAAAAAGTGAAATTTTATTCCTTGGTACAGGACTGGTAGCATTTGCATTGGTGGTTGTTTTCCCCCTCCACTCCCTGTCATATTCCCTCAACTTTCAGTTGAACAGAGGATGTTCGAGGATGATCTTACATTTCCCTTACAAAGCTTTAATAAAAGGCGCTGGATTGGGGTAACTGTGCAGTTGTTGCAGAAAGAGGAATCCTGGGCACGCAAAGGGAGAGCCCACAGCAACTGCGCAGCGTCGCGCTGGCTGCGGTGGCTGCTGCTGCTGCTGAAGCAATCCGTGGGCTGCAGTCACGCCTGCGTTTCTCTGCCCGGTGGAAGTTGTCGTGTTCCAGTAGACCTGAATACCTGATCAATAATTAATCTAGTTACCAACAGTGCAAAAAGGCAGAGTGAGGTGGTTTTACTGTGTGTCTTACATAGTTTTCCAAGAATGGAGAATACCACTTTCAAACTTTCTCCTCATTATTGTTTTAAATATAGCTACTACAAGTTGTTTCTGCTAGAAAGAGCCGTCAAATGTCCTCATTATTTGATGAGGACGTTGAAATGCAGTAGCGTTTCAAAGCCTTCGGGCTTTGGTGGCCTAGGTCCTGTACAGACATATAATAAGTGACAGTCCCTGCTCCCAAAAAACTTTCTGTCGATCAGATGAGAGAAGAGCAAAGGGAAATTAGGTAGTGTCCGCAGGGACAAATGAGATAGCAAATATAATTTAAGTCAGAAGAGTTTCATTAGCCGAGAACACATTCCGTTTCTGTTTTTTCTGTATATAGTAAGCCATCATTAGACTAGCTAGATCTTAATATTTTAAAGACCGTAATTTAAATAAAATACATAGGATTTTTAAAAAGTCAGTTCAGTGCCAGTGAGTGGGATGGAATTTCTCAGCCATCCAAGAGCAAGGGCCACAGAACATACTGCGCCCTGGGAGCACAGGAGGGAAGGGTAATGTTGGTCTACTTTTAAGGCACAAAGCCAATTATTCTGTTCAGGTTGTCTGCAGATCTGTCAAGTCATGCAACTGAGCACGGGCATGGCCGTACCCTTTCATGAAATATAGTGACCTGCATGGCAAGTAAATTTGGCCTCCTTGGTTTGTAATGCACAATTAGGGTGGTGGGCCACAGCAGCGTGCTGTAGCTGTTTGCACCAGTTTGTCCGGTCTAGAAATCAAAGAAACATGCACGCAGCCAAAGACAGGCACTGTGGGCCCTTTTGTCACCTACCCTTGGCTCTTGATTCAATGCAGCATCCTCTTCTGCACTGGGGAGGAGGATATTTGAGAGGCCAGTGTGAGGTGGTGGGGCGCTGCGGCGTTGGGAGGCTGGCTGTGCGCATTCCGAAAGGGCTATTTGTGCGGATAAACAGGCTGGCATTTTGGAATGGCTAAGGGTGGGCCCGGGTGTCTTCCTATATCCATGCTTAAATGTTAGCTGATCTTCTCATAAAGGAAGGACAGCAATGTTGTGGCTGCTCCACAGTTTGCTGAACTCGCAGTTATGGAGGAAGCCATTTCCTTTTTTTTTTGGTCCTGCTCGTGGGCTGGGTGCACATGTGTGAATTCCTTCTCGGTTCAATCACACGCAGTTCTCACACAGAGCCCGCTGCTTGGGAGAGGCAAGTCTAGTTCAAAAAAGGTACAGTTTTGGATATAAAATGTGAGGTTGGACCCAAAGCTTCTTGTCGATGGGGCTGGAAAATATTTGTGTAGTTCTGCTGCTTTCTACATCTTCCTTGTATTGTTTCTGCGTTTTTAGCTTTATTCATTGTTGGTAAGACATCGGCAATTCATGGATACCACTCGTAAGAGTAAATAACTGGCGACTATTATTTGGTCACATTTTATCTGATGTCTACTTTCACAAAAACTTAACAACCAGAGAGAAAAGAGATCAGGAAATTTTGGCAGGGAGTGGATCAAGTGTAATTCAGAATGCCCTTTTGCTTGGGTGTTTAAGCGCAGGACGTGGGTGGGAGTTGTGCTAACCTGGGAACCAGTGAGACTGAACAACTTGCAGTACTTTATGTATAAGTATAATAATATAATAGACTTCAAATTGCTCTCAAAACCCTTCATTTATTCTTGCTAGTTTTAAAAAAAGCTACGGATTTGCAGATCATTTCATATTGGCACTTGTTAAATTTCAGCCAACGTCTGACAGCTGAAAACTACAAGTGCCATTTCGAGCTCCCAGTTGGTGCTGCCACTGGCTACTGATGACCTTTCCTCCTCTTTTCCACAGACATGGTGGTTCAGGAGTGAGATAATAAGATAAGATATGTTAATGGAAAACAGAAAGAAAACCAATCCCAGCCCACACCACCCATCCTTCATTTTGTGACTCCACTGGCTGTTTTTGTGAAAATGCAGGCAGTGACTGATTGTGGTTCGTCTATTTCAAACTGCATTTAAATTCCTTTTTAAAACAGTTCTTTTAGAGTACTGTCGTGACTACTGAGAACAAAGACATGAATGGAGGTTAAAGTGCCTATCACTACATCAAAAATATATAATTGTAACTGAGATAAATGGTTAAACTTACTCCACGTTAATTGTTCTTTCTAGTATCATTTTTGCTATTATCCCAGTAATTAGCCTGGGATCAAAGATTTCCTTAGATGAGTATGTTGTGACCTGTCTTTCCCCTCCCCCCACCCCCTTAAACGGTGTGGCTTCTTCCTGCAGGGACTTGATGACAAATCATCTAAAGTCAATTTGTTGCAGTGTCCTCAACAGTGCTGAGCAGAGTATAGCTGTTCTCGTTAGCTGTCTTATTGCCTGTCAGCACAAAACTCCTGAGGACCTGTTTGTAACATGAGTATGTCTTGATTTGTTTAATATACATTTTTATCCAGTCGTGGAGGTGGCATTTAACTATGCTCTGGCTTTCGAATCCTTTGTGAATTAGTCTTACGTGGCCAAAATCAATTGAAAATGTCTGAAGACTTAGTGTGATTGATGGACACGGTTCTGTTTACAGTGACTAGGTTTTAAAAGAGTTCAAGGTTTGCTTAAATAGCAGGCTACAGGGTTATTTACTTTTAAGGAAAGAATTTCTGGTAGCTGTTCTCTATCAGCACATGCCTTCTTGTGAAATGTACCCTTTTTTTTTTTTGCATTTATGGAGTTAATGCTACTGTCATCGTGGTGCAGAGCAGCTTACGTGATGCAAGATTAACACTGTAGCATTCTCTAATGCCACTTTGGTAGCTGATTTCTTCTGGATTTTGTTTCAAAAGGGTTCTCGTGCTGACAACTGATACTGAGACCTTACCTCTTTGGACTGGTCATGCTGGAGGATGCTGGAAACTGATTTGTTTGGTTGGTTGGTTTGTTTTTTCAGTGTTTTTTGTTTTTTTGTATAATCATGGGCATTGAAATTTGCCAGATATTTCTCACGAGTCTCAAAGAATCAGAAATTAAGCACACTAACTTCCTTGGACTAGGTATTCTTGGGGAAAAAGGAACGTAATCCAAGGGATGAGAATCCCTTAAAAGGACTGATAGTCTTTGTTCAAAATACTACCTTCTTTATCTGTTTATTGTCCCTACAAAGGGGAATTAGATTCTGTTACTGTAAGTTAGTTTTAAGGACTTAACAAAATCAATTTAAGGGGTGAAAAATTGGATTAGTAACCTAAGGTTATCTAAGGAATTGTTTGAGCATGATGTAGTGAAAGATTGTTTTAAATATTATATCAAAGTAGCACTGGTAGTTTCACTGTGAATTGTAGATGTCCTGGGAAGGTGAGAGGACTGTGTATTGATACATTCACTGGCCCATGCTTAGTTAATGCAGCGATGCTGCATCAAAGATATGTTCAGGCTATATTTTACTTTAAAATAAAGGTATTTATAATATCAATATACTAATGTACTCTGGGATGCAGTTTGCCATCTTCTCTCAATTATACGTTATGGCATGGGAAGATAGTAAGTGAAAAACGTGTGTACGTGGCTTTTTTTGTTTTGTTTAAATCACAACATAGACCAACAGCACTTTGAGCCTTTGTGCTCCAGAAAATGAGAGCATAAGCAGTCTATACCTGTGACATGACAAATGGGGCCACCATTTCAGTCTTCCATAGCATGCTAATAACAGAGCTCAGTCAGTGCTGGAGCACTCGTACCCCATCACAAAAGTTAAAGTATTTGTTGGTGCTGGATATGTCTTCCCCCAGTGCTGCCCAGCCTCTTCCCGATTTGTAACTGTGACAACGTGGTTATGTGTTTATCATCCTCAAGCACTGAGAGGCCATAAACGCCTGACTAGAATTCTCAAATGTAGCAATGGGGTTTTTTTTTATGTGTATAAATATATGTTTGTATACATATATATGTGTGTATGTATGTATGTTTCTGATTAATATTTCCCAAGAAGCTGGAAGTCATCCTGTAATACAAGTAAGAAGTTTTCATCTTAATTTTAAGGAGCAGGTGGTTCTTAAACCTTTGCAAGAGTACCTTCCGCAATTGAACTTTGTAAAGTCTGCACTTTTCTGGCAAATTCAAATCTTGTAGGAGAAGGTACTTGTTAATGCAGTCTAGAAGGTAAAGTGACCACCTTGCATAATTTTACTAGCTTGTATCCAGAGCTGCAGCATTCAGTTAGACGTGCTGCTTTTTTAAAAAATAAAAGAAAAATCCTGTACATGCACTTTAGCAATTTGTCATTGCTTTTCAAGCTTATTAACTCATTAAGTAGCATTTAATGAGGATAACCGCAAAGTAATTAATTTATACAGTACGTTTATTGCTTCCCTAATGAATTTATGTTTTAAATTTAGAGTTCCTCAATGAATATGTTAATCTATTTTTATACTTTGTGTACATTTTGTTCTCCAAATAAATAAAAATGTTTCTTCAAAGTCTTTATTCCAGTCTGCGGATTGTCTGTAAGAATACCACCTGGTTTAAGCATGGTGTAGAGTTAAGTTTTCTTAGAATGTACCCTGCCAACATCAAAGCTTGTGAAGCTCTTTGTTCTGTTCCAAGTGCTTGGGAGTCTGTTACACCAGGGGAAAGCTGTCCTCAGTTACGCTGGGAACTTAGTTTAATGTTTTTCCTAGTAAATGGTAGCTATTGACATTAAGTTCTTGCTTTGGGAGGTTGAGGAATTGAGTACTCTGGTACGTTATATGGAAACAACCTATTTGTCAGTAAATAATTGTATTGGGTGTAGGTATCTAGGTGTTGGTAGTAGTGGGGCTGCAGGGGTGGCCTCTATGGGAAGAGACCAGGGGCTGCCCTGTGCTGAACACAGCCAGTTCCAGCTGGCTCCCGTGGACCCACTGCACCCACAGCTGAGCCCCTCAGCCAAGCTGGTAGAGCCTTTATGAAAATGTATTTAAGAAAGGGCAATACGCCGCACAGCAGAGTGAGGAAAAAAAAGTGTGAGAAACAATCCTGTGAATACCAGGGTCAGAGAAGAAGAAGGGGGAGGAGGGGTGCACACCGCCGGAGCAGAGATTCCCCTGCAGCCCATGGGAGAGATGGTGGTGGAGCAGGTATTTCCCTGCAGCATGGAGAACCATGCCAGAGCAGATACCCACACTGCAGCCGTGGAGGACCCCATGTTGGAGCAGGTGGATATGGCCTGAAGGAACTGCAGCCAGTGGAAGGTCCATGCAGGAGCACGTTTATCCTGAAGGACTTCAACCTGTGAGAAGGACCCATGTCGGAGTGGTTTGTGAAGTGTTTTTCCCGCTGGAGCAGGGGAAAAGCATGAAGAGGAAGGAGTGACATAGAGGAACTGCTGTGGACTCACCACAACCCCCCATTCCCCATCTCCCTGCAGAGGTGGGGGAAGGAGGCAGAAGAGTCGTAACGAAGGAGTGAAATGGAGCCTGGGAAGAAGGGATGGGGAAAGGTGTTTTAGTTTTTGTCTTTGTTTCTCGTCGATTAGAGTAGAATTAAATTAATTTTCCCTAAGTCAAGTCTGTTTTGCCCGTGTCGGTAATTGGTAAGTGATCTCCCTGTCCTTATTGGGATCCATGACCTTTTCCATCTTATTTTCTCCCCCTGCCCTGTTGAGGAGGGAGGGTGAGAGAGCGGCTGGGTGGGCGCCTGGCAGCTGGCCAACATCAACTTTCAACAATAATCTATACAATAATTTGCATATGGACTACCAAATCATAAATATAAAATCCCAGAATCTACAACTGAACTGTCAGATTAGGAATCTCTATTAAATTTTATGGTTCGTGATCTACAATATTTAAGAAAATAATAAACGGAAGTGAATAAGGTTTTTCCTTTTTCTCATTTTCACAGATTTAATATTAAAAGTACTGAACCCATGCTAGTATGCAACCATTCAACTCTTGGACTTACCTTTTAAATAATTAATTGTACTAATTTGTGGTTATAAGTGACATGCTTAATTCAAAAAGGAATCAAATTATTTTAAGAATGTAGAGTACAGTAAAACTAAATGCATTGGGTATATGATCATGTGGCAAAAATAACTATTTTAGTGCTTGAGGAGAAAAATATATCAATTGGCAACATAAACTGATTAATGGCTGTTGATAATCTTGAATCTTGCCTCCAAACTGCAATCTCTGTAGGCAAAGTAGGAGCTGTAGTCTCTGACACCAAAGATAGTACAACTGAAATACTCTTGCATCTTCATGGACATACGTGTTTAATGCATCTTTTTCCCTTGAAGGAATGTGTTACTACATATACAAATTGTGTGAGAAACTGATGTGCAGCATTAAAACATTGTTCTGGAAAAAGGATACATTTTGCTTGATGTAGTCTGAGTTTTGAGGCATTGTCTGTAATGGTTTCAGAATAAATGGGAACCTCAGCTATGTGGTCAGAGAGAAATTTTCTGCAACCCTATGTTTTTGTACATGTTGCAGCTAAGACTTAATTATTCATCCTTTGAGGGACATCATACTAATCTTGATTTAGTCTATTATGTTGTCTGTGAATATCTGATATTAATTCAGTCCATCTAAAAAGCACATTAACTAGTATAATTTATTCAGTATCTCCTTAACAAAGAAAATGGTATTTATTTAAAGTAATTCAAAAGAAGCAAAGACCTCCCCCTCATTAAATAAGATATCTGCAAAATCTTGGTTCTTCTCTAAGCACACAGAAGACTGTAGTTTATCATTTAATACCTTATTTTGTAGCAGTGTGGATATACTGCCTTTTTAATTGCAACCACTGTAGCACAATACATGCTGTTAATTTTTGCAGAAGGACTATATGAACTGTTTCATAACCTACTATATGATAGAAAGTAGCCAGCTAAATCCATTAAAAAGAGGCTGAACTGCAGAATTAAATTCTGTGGCAAAACCTCTTCATTTGAGGGGAAAGTCTATCCCTTTTCATGTAGGTATTAATGTTCCAGAATGCAGATATTAATGTTTTAATCACCAAATTCCCCCCGCTACCTATCTTTCCCCCACGCAAAATGTTCCCCTGTACTGTGTCATGTCTCTACTAAAACTAGCAGAGTTGACAAAAATTTATGTGAACAATTGCAAACACCACAGACACAACTGGCTTTCACAACGTTACGGCTTTGGCTCCTAGTCACAGCTCTCTCCATTTTGACCAGATTTTGCGGCTAATACAGTAAAATGTACAGGTTTACTTTTCATGATTTTCTTTTCATGCCAGTGATGATTTAAGCCGTTCATCCTCAGTTTGGATGCAAGGTAAACACTATTAGTGTCAGCTCTGCAAATCTAGAGTGAATTGCGCTGTTCCTGGTAATTTGGTTTAGCTCCGGTGTAAATTAGTGCTGTTGTACCAATTTATAGAAGCAAAGGCATGATGTCAAAAGTGCATTTACTGTAAAACTATTTATGTAATAAATAATAATTTTTATTAGTAATAAATATAGTGATATTCTATAATCTGTAGAAGTGCACTGAATTTGAGTAAATATTTTCTTGCTATAGACTTCCAAAGCTTGTGTTTGGTTTAAAAGTGGGTCCCATAAAGATCCATTTATAAGCAAAAAAAGCTATATCTTACTGATGCAGAATTAAGATGGGCTCCTTCTTTCTGCCTCCCAAGTAGCTCACCGTACTTTTACGTAATTCACATTTAGAGCATTGAATGGGGAAATTATTGATTAACGCTTACAGTCCTGTCTCTTTTTTTGTGATGTGTTTTGGGGGTAAAAGAGGATAGACACCTTAACTTATTAAGATAGGTTTTGGGGATGGGTGGCAAAGTACTCTTAGTACTGAAGCAGCAGGAGTTGGATTCATAGATAAGATATCTAATCACCACTAAATCTGTCATACCAGAAGTCCCTGAAGACAGAATTTTGGCCATACTCTTTTTGTGGGTGAGAAATTTTGTCCTCAGAAATGAAGGCAAAGTAAAGCTCTTAAAATACCAAGGGTTTGCTGTAAAATAACTGGCTTGTTTATGTGAGAAACATGCATCAGAAAAACTCCACTGGAAGTGGATCAATTGCACCTCCTTAAAAACAGAGCGTATGAAAGAAGAACCATGGCTATTCTTCATTTGGTCTCCATTCTGTTTCATAAGTCACTATTTCCTAAACTTTCCTTTTGTGTATACTTAAAATAGAAAATAGTGACGTTCTCATTAAGGATTTGTGATAATGAATAAATACACTTCGTAAAAGCGTGTAAGAGATTTCCTGTCTCTGGAACAGACCTCTTAACAACTATTCATCAACCATTCATCAATCTTCTATATGCATGTATGCTCCAGTCTTTGAATTAATTTATTATTCACAGTTATTAGCAATACATACTTGAAGCCTGATTGAGTACTAGCCAAAAAGACAATCTTACACTTCCACAGTGATGACTTTATCTGCCTAATGAAGGCAGGGTTGAATCTCAGCATGTATTTTAACAGTATTGCTACCTCAGCATTTCAAAGTGCTTGTCATTTAATCATCATATGTTCATATATATATAAAATATGTACGTGTATATGTAATATATGAGTGTTAGTCAATTTGATTGCATGAGGTGTTTCACAGAAGCTTTCAAAAAATAATCCCTTTTTAGCTACCAATTTTCTGAGGGCTTCTTGAGTGCTTTTCCCAGGGGCACTTGCTGTCTGTCTTTTGAAAGAACAAGTGTTGACCGTGGATACCACACTTGAGGGAAGATAGGGCTAGATTGTATCAATGTTACTGATGCATCACATGGTAAGTCAAAACTAAGACACCCACAGCTGTTGCACGATGTTGTGCATGCTCATGTTCATATTGTAATACGCAATATAAAAGGATTAAGGACAGCTGTACTGAACTTGTTTGTGTTCCTTATTGAACATTTGAACAAAAGTATTTTTTCCATTTTGCATACACTGCTAGAAATCGAAAAAAAAATGGAAAACGGGAAGAAGAGAATTCTTCAGCTAAACGGTCATTTTGTGTGGTGCCAAATAATAAATTAGAAACCCTATTGCAATTCTCTTGTTTGTGGGTTTGTTTTTTGTGTCCACTGGTTTATGAAAATGATGATGTGAGATTTAAAGGAGATGTCGTGCATGTGGGGCTTCTACATGGAAACGGAGATAGCATTTGCAAGCTGATGAAATATATTCCTGTGGACGGCCTGAGTGATGCGACCTGTCAAGGTAATGAATGAAGTATTGTACTTAGGCAGGAATATTACATTGGCTACTGTATGCAGAGATGATGTTTCCTAAATTGAAAAACAGGTTTATTAATGGTGTTCTTATAAAGATGGGACTAATCTGGGATTCTGCTACCGTATTTAATTAACAAGTCAACCATTAACGATCCATGCAGTTCAGCTTGCAAAGTGAGTGATGATCAATGTTTTTGCTGCACTATGTTCACTGCTATGAAAAGGTGGTTGCAAACCTCAGAAAGCTAATTCAGAAACACAGATCAATATTTCATTCTGTTTTTTGCCCGTGTTAATTTAGTAGAAAGAAGTGTTCACGTATTCCTAACTTTGTTTATGATTTAAGCTTCCTGCTTATTTATTTCTTCGAAAATATTATTCTTTGTCAAAGAGGCAGTTTAATCTGATAATCTTGTATCGGGGGAATTTCTTGGGAGTAAACAGGCCGTTCAAAATATGACATGTTGCCTCTCAAGTCTTGAAATCTGCGATTCATAAATTACACAGTATGAACCAGGGGATGGGTCGCCAGTTTTCCTGAGGAGAAGGGCATCTGTAGTGCTGGAAGCTCAGCTGTGTGCCCCCAGTTTAGGTGGCTGGAAGCTGTCCCCGCAGACGTACACGTGAAGGCAGACAGCGGAAGTACTGGACTGTGACAATCTCAACAGCAGACGCAAGTGGCTGGAACCTGGTGTGTGACCTGTGTGTACTGGGTTTGCGTGGCA
>NW_008795029.1:410374-424278 GCF_000699145.1 Aptenodytes forsteri
GATGAACTGACCGCAACCCCCATTCCCCGTTCCCCTGTGCTGCATGGGGGGAGGAGGTAGGGAAATAGGGAGTGAAGTTGTGCCTGGGAAGAAGGGAGGGGTGGGGGGAAGGTGTTTTAAGATTCAGTTTTATTTCTTATTATCCTACTCTGATTTGATTGGTGATAAGTTAATTTTCCCCAAGTCGAGTCTGTTTTGCCCGTGACGGTAATTAGTGAATGATCTCTCCCCGTCCTTATCTCAACCCATGAGCCTTTCATTATATTTTCTCTCCCCTGTCCAGCTGAGAAGGGGAGTGATAGAGCGGCTTTGGTGGGCACCTGGCGTCCAGCCAGGGTCAACCCACCACACCGTGTGGTATTGTCTTGAAACATATGTAGTACTGTGGCAGCCAGCACAGATGGCGGGAGCGCGGAAGGGAAACCCAATGGGAAGTTTGACTGATTTATTCGCAATTGCCTCTTCTCCTTTTGTTGTGTCATTAGTGGTATACTGAGGAAACAGAACAATAAACAAGACACACTTTGGGAGGATATAATGGTTCAGTGGTGAAAAATGTTAATGAAGTGTTGAGAAAAAGCTTTTGGGAGTGGAGTGTTCGCATATCAATACATTGTGTTTTTAATGGGGAAGGTTCCCTAATGTTAATGGGCCTGGTCATGATTTAATGCAGAAGGTGCTGTCTTTCAGCTCTAAACAGGCAGAAAGCAGGAAGGAAAATGAGAAGAGAAACATGCAGTTCTTCTATGTTTAAAGTAAACATTAGTAGACTTTATGAGCTGTGAGTGTAGTGGACAAAAGAAAGATGTATGAAGTGATACAAAATAGATCCCAAGAGATCAATTTAATGTTTAAAGCCTAGGCAAAAAACCCCTTTAAACTTGCATAGATTGCAAAATTTCCAGTCAAGTGACACAAAGAAAAAATAGGGAGAAATGTTTGGAGGACTGCGAGAAGCCCTGTTTGTGCTGGAGCTGTTGTACAAGGCTGGTGCCTTGCCAGCTTTAGTCAAAGCAGACTAAAAGCTCTGAGATTTGGCCAGAGTTCATTGTCGCGTGTAGCTGAGATTATCTGAACTACTGTATCACTAGGTAGCTGATCCAATGAGCTGCTTTAGGATCCTAAATATTGTAGTAGTCTCTAAAAGATCATCCTTTCCACTAGATTGGTTGCCCATAGTAGTAGCTTAATATGATAGACAGTTTCTTCTGCAAGGAAAGTAAGAGAGACTTTAAACCCATTCAGTTAGGTGGCACTTTCTTCTTCTGTTCTCCTGCATCTCAGTCTGTGCCGTCTGTCTTTCCCTGCAAAGCTAACCTTATGTACAACATTGCTATCCCACTTTGCTGGACCATATACGCAAGAACAAATGTATGATGGTGCAGCAAAGATGAGTTACTGCATGTCCTGAAGTTACATATCTTAATTCAGTCTCCTTGCTAATTTGTGATGGCATATGAGTACAAATTATTTAAAGGGATTTTCCATAATAGTGGCTGCTTCCCTTCAGTATGCATTAAATTATTCTGGAGATCAGACACTGTTCTTATTTTGTTCCCTCGTATATTAGTAGGGATTTTCTTTTTTAAGTGCTGCATCATCATGTGGTTATGCCTATAGCTAAGAGCAGTTTGCTTGGGGAAAGGATCTGTAGCTGCCTTGCTTCTTTCCCTTTTCCATTATACACCACATTAAAGAACTCGCACCCTTCAGGCTCTATTCTTTTGGTGCACAGGAAAGTGTGTGTGCAAATATCTGTGAATGGAGAAGAGACTGTACCCTGGAGTAGATGTTTGAGCCATGTACATCCTTACGCTGCACAGAGGTGTCTAACACTGCGGAACTCAGCGGATGGAGCAAGCAGGCCGTGCGTTGTTTATTTTAGGAGATAATGGGCGATAGCAGCTAAAGGGGAAAATACTTGCTACATGGTGCATTCAAATGTAATCTTCTCTTTATTGTCATTCTGAGCATTGAATAGTTCAGCTAAGCATATGGAATTTGCAATGAAATGCCATCCAAAATAGTCTATAAATATTTTATGGTGCCTAGGCTGGTAAGGGGTAAGAAATCTTTAAAGCACAACGTGCTGCCTTGTCTGTGCCTCCTGGCCAACTGTCAGACAAATAGAAATGAGTGCAGCTGCAGCAGCGTGTATTCTTATGGTTGTGAAGTGCTCGGATGCAGATTCAATCCAAAATAAAGCTGTCCCAGAGCAAGGTGCCACATACAGTAACACAACGTATGTGTATTAGGCTTCAGTCAAAGCATAGCAGCTCTTCGTGCTGGAAAATGGTTTGACTAATAGTTTTAAAAGTCATTTTGCACAAGTTAAATATGTACTAACTGACCATCGCTGACCTCAGCTCTAAACATCAATCTATTTCTTAGGTTAGACCTGCCTTGTGAAAGCCGATGTTTTGTTGGCTGACCAGCTGCTTCCTTCCAGGACGGATTACCAGTGACTGGGGAGAAGTGCAAGGGAGCCGAGTCCCAGCTTTCCTTTCCCAGTCTCTCAAGTATGGAATAATAGAGAAATAGGGCTGCAAAACCCGGAGAACTTCTGTAGTTTTTCTCCCTGCTCCAAGGAAAAAATCATATATTCCTATTTTTTCTCAGCTAATGTTTGTCTAATTGTGCAGAGGCTGTGAACCTCAAAAGCAGGACTTCTAAGAGCAGAAACTCACTGAACCACACTGCAAATGTGGATGGATGTGACTGTGTGTGGTCCTTTGGAAAAATGGGCCAAGGACAACCAATGGGGCCACTAAGAGACCCCTGAGGGGAGCTCAGGGACTGAGCTTTGGGCCTTGCCTCGCTCCCTGTCAGCGTGGTTAGGGGCTACCTGAGATGTAGATCCAGCTGAAAGGATTTGTGCTGGGTGAAGCTTTAACCAGACATTGATGTGTTTTTAAAGTTTTCCTACGATGAAAGCTTCATCTGCTTACACGAGTGATCTTCTGATAGCTAGCCTGAACCTTTTTGCTTGTAGTTTAAGAAAAAAAAAATATAGTAGACTTAGTTGTCTTGTTAGATAATAGATATGCCAGCAAGCTGGTGTAAAAAGTCTACAAAGGATGTAGATCTGAAGCTGTTAACTTCTTGCTAACACTTGCTAAGTTAACAGCAGCAAGAAGATGTAAGGTTAGCAGCAGGGCTAGTGCAGAAATGTGATAGATAATGCTGTGGATTAGTTTTCAAACTGACGCTCTGACTCAGTGTTAGCATGTGTTGTGTAGTGGGTTCCTGTGTCAAGTTGTTCGGGTGTCACCAGCAACGGGCTTAGAGTTAGCATCGACAGCAGTTGCCATCAGCTCGGTGTCAGACAGTGTGTGCATCTGTGACTGTCTCCGTCCCTAGGTAAAACTCTCCCACAGGATAAGCGGTCCTATCTCTCTCTTGCCTCTCACTCTCACCCCCAGCCTCCCTCACATAGGGAAGCTGAGCCCATACAGCTGCCTTGCCTTGCCTTGCCTTGCCTTGCCTCTGACCCCATGCCAGAAGTGTGAGTTCTGCCTTGGTTGGGTTCATGCACTAGGTTCTGCGTGTGAGATAAACTTGGAGAATCTGAATCTACAAGTTTGGGGAATCCACTGTAAAATCAGCACATCGGCTCATCATCAGCAGTTCTGGAGAGGAGTCTTTTCTGCTGCTTGGTTAAGCATCTTCACGTATTCAGAATGTAGAGTTACAGTAGGTGCATGCTGTTTTTTTCAGTAAATTAATTTCCTGCCAGTTCTATGAATGCTACATCTTAGAATACGAAGATTTATATTAATTTGGGGATTTCTTTTGCTTTTCCAATCTCTTATGGTAGACAGTATTTGACTATGGAATCATGTGCCATTTGCATTTTTTAATTTGTGCCCTCTTGGATTACGAAGAATTTTCTTAGTTATTCTTTGAATATCTAATTCTTTTTGTTGTTTCCATAATACGTTCACATAACTGAACTTGGATGTATTAGTACTAAAGCAGGTGCCACTAATATTATGGTTACATTTGTCTTGTTTCCCATTCCAAGATGCTTGTTTTTAACACTCAAAAATTTGCCTCCTGGACTTTTAATGTACTGCTTTTACCTTAAAATTTTTGGATGAGGAGGAAAAGTGGGGAAATGAGTTTCAAGTCGGTCTTCCATAAAGAAATTTTGAAAAGCAGAAGGGCGAAAAGAGCTCTTGCATATTTTTTTGTCACTTCAGTGGTGCACAAAGGTGTGTAAAGCCAGAAATGGGGGCAGGAGTAGGCAGGACAAACCCTCACAAGAATTGTAATATATAGTCCTGTTTCAGTAAACTGTAGTGTCTTTATTAAAAAGCTTTGTCTCATAGAGCTCTAAATCCTATGGGGTGATGAACTGCCCTTGGTGCTAGGTAACCGTTTTAGGAAATGGTGATGATGTTCAGTACCTTTCAGCATTGTTCCTCACAACACCTTTTACATGGTGTGGAGATAGCAGGGTAGGACAGCTCATATTTCCTGACAGAATGCTTCTCTAATCTACCTACTACTGTATTTACCGTATGGGAAACCCTGTCTCCCCGCTCCCAAAAATGACCAACTCGCCCATTCTTCTTTGCTTAGTGACTGCTTAGGTTTACACTTGAGCTCTGTTTTTAAGTATCTGACTGATCTCTTGCAGAATCTTGATCTGATTAGAATAATAACTCTTTCTTCCATCATCCTCAGATCTCAAAACACCATGCTGTGGGCCAGCTTCCTTTCTTAATGCATTGTAATGATACTTTTGTTGCCAGAAACAGAGCAGCATCGCATTCTCATCTAACTGAATGAAAAAACAACTTTCAGTGAAGGTGTTGCTGTGCTTTCAGAGTTATATAAAGCCTCATGCCAGGTCTAAGTTCATATGCTCTACGGCTGAGGAAATCCTGTAAAGTCAATGTTAAACCTCCTACTGATTTCAGCACTACCAGGATAAACTGATGTGCTGAAGAGGAATGAATGAAAATGCACAAACATATCCACAGTGTTTCTGTTTGGTCAGCCTAATAACCTACTAATGAATGGTTTGCAGACATGTCTTATTCCAAAAGGTCATATATCATAGTTAATTTACACTCAAGGGGATAAATGATTATCAAAAAACTCACCATTGTTTCTGTTTTTCTTGAAAGCAGTTTTGTTCCACTCTCACAAGTGTTTTCAATTAAATAAGTCTGTCTTCATGCAGATTAAAAATTGTGATAATCCTAGACAAACTTGGAATTGGCCTTTTCTCCAACTACTATGCAGCATTTACAGTAATGTTGTCATATTGGTGTGAGTTCTACGATAGGTTCTTGACAAGTACATTTGTCTTTTCCATGCCAAATCTATTAACAGTACTTGTCTGTGCTGCTATTTTTTTTTATAACCAAGGATAGTGTGTTTACACATAATCAAAGTTTTTCTCTGTATTAGCATCCCTTGTTCAAGACACCCTTGTTATCAAAGTGCCTTGAACTTGGTTCATGCATCCAGAAAGGATAGGTGAATGGAGATTAGGAGGGCTTACAGAGCAAGTGTCCTACCTGGACTGGTAGTGACTTGTTTCCTAGCTCAGTTCTGGAGCCTTTTACTTGGCACCTGAAAAATAGAAAGGTCTACAAGCAGCACTGTTATTCCTCTCTTGAGGGCACTGTTCCCTTTGGTGGTCTGGATTTCTTCTGCACGCTTTCTTTCTTCTTCAAAGGAAGCAAAGAGTCCTTGCTATTGAGGTGTGTGTGCGCAGTTCTTCCACCGCTTGTACCTTGAAGTTAAGCACCTAGCAGAGCACTTTGCTTATCCTTCTTCCAGTAAATGGGTCCCTCATATTCTTCTTTCTCTTTTCAGCCTTTTTAGTAATCTTGAACAGCTGCTTCAGGTCCCTTAGTACAAAGCATCAACATGTGGCTGTAGTACACGACAGCATTACACACATTGCTAACAAGAGTCTGCTGTGTGGTGCCTGCCTGCAGGGTCTCTGCCCGAGTCTTGTGCTATAGTATGTAGGGCCAGACTGAGCAAACTTCAGAGGTTTTTGTGTGGCCTGAGGATTTCCAGGTTCTTGCCTGGGCCAGGCTGTCTTTCCAGGTACTGGATGCTTTGGCAAGAGAAAGGTTCAGCTGCGTAGTGCTTAAAGAAAAGGTGCAAACACTGGGATCAAAGCCTCCGCTTCAGGTAAGTTAATGAAAACCAGGAAGCATGACCAGAGACGATAAGGAGTACTAACAACGTATGAAGGGACTGGCAAAAAAGCTTGGGAACCAGCAGTAGAAGTTTCAATGAGTCTAATGTCGACTAGTCTCTCTTGAGTTAGCATGAACTTATGTGCTGCATAACTAAACCAAATTTGATCTGTCAGGATTAGGTTATGGCAGCCTAGAGATTTGTGCTACATAGTCATTATGCTGTCGATCCAGTGTCTGGACTGTAAAACCAGGAGTTGCTTTGCTGTAGTCTTCAGAGATCTGAGTTGAACTTTGGCTGTATCCCAGGGGGTCTGTTGACACTGTCTGTAGCTCTTGATTTTTCCCTTTCTCTTTCAAATTAGTGAAGTTACTGTCTTGAGGAAGGTAGGACCTGGGTAACAGAAACCCGTATATAGGTAGAATGGGGACAAGGGAAACCTGGAAGACATTTATGGAACTGTTTCTTCAATTTGTTCCACCCGCAATAGAATCATATGCTTGGGCTACCCTGGTCTTTAACAACTTAAAAGAAGGTGATTCTTCAGCACACCCTGTTACAAGATTCCTCAAAAGAACAGGGTAGTTTATTCATCCAAAATCAAATTTTTAATAATGAGATCTACATAATGATGAGCTGCATGAGTTGCCTTGGTAACCTACTGTCTCAAAAATCTTATGCATAGCTTTAAGCCTTGGGGCGCGGGGGGGGGGGGGGGGGAAATGGGAAAAAAATAATCAGTATGCAGAGAAATGTCCATGTTTGTCAAAGGGACAGAACTTGCAGAGAACTTTTTGTCTCATGAAATTCCAGGAGAAATTTTGTTTTTCGCTAAAGTGGAAAATAAAAACTATGGTGATGCTGGATCTAGCTCATGTGAAATGAGGTGCTTTTTTTCTTTCAGACAAAAACAAAATCAGTCCCTAATTAGAACAAAAAATACAGCAAAAATGTGATCTCTTTTGGTTACTGTATAAGGGCCAGATCAAGAATCAAGATCTAGTATTTCTTTTCTGTAGACGAGCTGCAGAAGGGAGTATCACTAGCTGTAGTGTATTTCCTTTCTCTTATGAGAAGCCCTGTGTGTTTAAAGCACACGAATCAGTGGTTTACCAATGGCAAAAAATGCTATTTTTCGTAGAACATTAAATCGCTTAGTTTGTGATGACCAGCTGTATGCTCTGATTTAGCAGCATTTCAGGGGCACTTTCCCTGGGAGAGCTTGTGTTTTCTGAAACCACAGAGCCTGTGGTTTCCCAAAAAGCTTTTCATTGGTGATGAGTTGTTAGGAAGACAAATAGAAACACAAGGCTTTTGTGGAGCTTTCTCTGTCTTCTAGGGAAGCCTAGCAATTCAAAAAGTTAGGAAGCTGACTTCAAAACAGGTATTTCTCCACTGCCTTTCCTGTAAATAATTACGTATTAAGGATCTGCTTTTGTGTTATGTTGTGGAGTGTAGCCTTAAAAACTTTTTAAAAAGGTTTATTTCTGTCATAAGGTTGGAATATAAAGAGTTGGCTGGAGCTAACAGCAGGCTAGGGTTTCTGAATAAATGAAACTATACACAAGAATGAAAGAATTTAATTAAATCCAAGTTTGTGCTTTAAGTCAGACTTGTGCTTTAAATTAGAGTTGTGCAATTGCAGGAGTGTGAATTTTGTTTCTTTTCGCAGCATTCCCTTCTCAGTGTTAGAAGATAAGGAAACAATGGAAAAAATAAAACTCTTCACTTAAATGGAAAATAGAGACAAGACAATAGAGGAAAACGTCTTCCTTAATTAATGCCATAGAAATAAGATACACTAGTTGACAACCACATCTCAGTGACTGCACAAGTCGCCACCAATTCACTGTGTTGTGAATTTGATATACTCTTTGATGTTTCTATGCAGCGCCTGACATTTCAGTAAAAATAGTCTGATTCTTTTGCTGCTCTTCAAGAAGGACTTGACTCAATCTACCTGATCAATTTTAGGTATTTATAGGTATCAGTTAAGGAAGGCTGGTATCAGTGAGATGCTAAAAGCTGTATGAGTGCAAGGAATCAGGCTTGGTACGTTTTCCTGATTCTAGTGTTGGGGGCTTTCTGCTGTGTAGAAAACAAAAAAACCTGCATATGTTAAATAAAGAACTACATAGGATTTAAGTTTCTCATGTGTGTTGCAATGCAATCACAAAGTTACTGCTGGACCCTTGTGTCAAAAAACCCCGCTGTCAAAATCAAACTGTAATGAAAACAGTGCATATGCAAAAGGGTCCTATTGCTTTTGTTCTTTTTTCTCTGTTAGAAAAGAATTCATACTGTACAATAGTAGAAGCCAATTATAATGATCTCTTATTTATTGACATCTTGCTCAAACAGCCAGCAAAACAGAGAATTGGTATAACTGCTCATATTTCACAATGCCTCTGTTTTTATTAATGGATCTGTAGCTTCATTTCTGCAGAGAGGATAATAACTTTTGAGTCAGGAATTAACCTGATATAATTTGATTGCTCGGGACTCTTATCAGTCCCTCCAATTGCTCAGCTGCTACTGCGTATTTAACAATTGCTTCCTAGCCCATGCCTGTTATTCACCTTGTGTTTTTTCTGCCTGGCTATGATTGTCCTCTCTTTCAGCTGTCTGCCACTACAAGGGCTAAATAGGTCTACTATGAAATACGAATGACAATTTGCTCATGCCCCCAAAGCAGCTACAGAAAACAGAATATCTGTTTTCGGTGCTGGTATAGCTATTTCCAAATAATGAGTATGTTTTAGTAGAATCTTCTTTATGGGCTAAATTTATTTGTGGAGTAAAGTTGAATTCTACTCTTGCCCATATTGGGTAGGTACTCCACAAGTAAACTCCTTACTTTTCATAGTAGTGCTCAGAGCAGATTTGTTACTTGAAATCAGAGGGGGTGTGAGATGTGGTGATTTTTGCAAATTGATTTGAGTAATACTTTTAGCATATTTCATCTGTAGATATTGATTAAGTCCTGGGTGGGTTAAAGAGATGCCGGGCATACTCAGCATGTTACAAGGGGCAATCAAAATCCTGCAGCTTTAGCGTGGTGAATCAAATCATATTAACTTTGCCATAGCAAAGCTGGATGAGTTCACATCGATGTATTGGAATCGAGGTAACAACTTTGCTACATCAAAGCACAAATAAAAATATGTATTTTATAAATGACACTACTAAATAGAACCATTGACAGAAACACAAGGAATAAAGCTGTAGGGAAAACCGGTAACAATACAAACCAGAGATCCTATTACATTATCTCTTTCATTATCTTGTTGAATGCCGTGTATTAAGACTCCTGAAGAAAATTAGGCTTGGTTTTCATAGACGTTTTCATAATTGTAACAGCAACTGATAACTCTTCTGTGTTTAGTCAGCACTAGGTGCCAAATGTACTCATCTAATGATTCCTGTCAAGTTCCAATATATGAGGCGGTGTATTTGCTCAGACTCATTTTACATTAATTTGGCTTATAAACAAATTTTACTGTGTTAATTTATTTTAGGAAAAAGTACTCTTTCATTTTAAAAGCCTATTTAACGTTGTGAATTGCCAGACATAAATGTGAAACAGTACTCCCTTTTCTTCAGGTGTTTTGTTAATAGCACTATTCTACTGTCAGCATGCACGGGTAGGGGAGTAAAGATGTGAAAGCAAAGTTTTGAAGGATGAGCATGACTTTACATAGTAATTTCTAAAACTAATATGATTGTAATTTGAAATATGAAAGTAAGCACTGTGCACTCAAATTCAAATTTGTTAACCTGCTCATACAAATTAAGTTATACAGATACATAACTATGTTGACTGTGTCCCACACAAGCTGTTCTTTAATATTATTGTTATTAGGTAACTGGCTAAATGTGTGTAATGTAGTCATTAAAACTAACAATGTGATGCGTATAGGACCTTCCTAATCTGAAGAAGCTAATGGTGCTAAAACCCTTGTAAGAGTTGTTAGGATTTTGCTGAATTGAGCCTTCGTAAAAGTTCTCATTAGAAGCCAGTGTAAGGCTTTACCTAGTCCTTGTGATGCAACAGGAATCAGAATGCATCTTCTGTAATGAAGTCTGTCTTCCCTCTGATTTAGGTTTGCCCTAACAGACTGTATTAAACAAAAAATAAAAGTTATTAGATGTTAAAAAAGACGACATTATGCAGTGATGGTAATCTTAGATGGTATCATAAATACCTGTTTGCCATTAAAGACAGTCCGTTGTATATCTGTGTTGGTTCATCTTGATGAAGAGAGAAGGGTGCAATCAATCAAAAATAATACCGTGTCATAGCAATACATGTCAAGCCTAAAATAGCATCTCTAATAAAGATCTCTAAATACAAATAAAGATATCGCCAATTGTTTTACTGGGTAGGGACTGACTTGCAGCCCCTTCATTTTCTGCTTGCACAGCTTGCCTGATGTGACCTGATGATTGCTTATATTGGCCTCAATTTATTTGCTGACAACCCATTTTGTCTGTTTGAATCACCCATTTTATCAAGCTAATTTTCTGTTGTTGCAATGCTGTCTGCTGATTTAAAAAAAAAAAAAAAAGGCTGCTTCAAAATATGAGTGCTTTTCATCCAGCATGTTTTGCAAGTCTAAAGGTACGTTTGCCAGTTTTTACAGACTAAACTCCTGAGAGTCTCAGCAAGTCAAAATTCCATTTTTACAGAGCTGCACCTCTGCTGGGAGAATATAAAGGTGTCCATGGGTGCATTTTAAAGGAATTATATATAGGGATTGGAATCTTCATGTAAAATCAGAGCTGTCATTCCTCTCATTTGGTCTAAATTAACAAATAACTGAAATGGAAGCCAAAATCATGTTGTATGACCTTTTGTTTAATTCAGAACAGCCTGATTGGCAGCCCATGTGGCAGATATGACTGGATATAAAATGCGTTTTGAGATGTGGCCTTGCTCAGAGGGTGGAGATAAAGAAAAATGATTCCAGGCGCTGCATGAAGCCCAAATCTGTCAAACCATCCTAGTGTGACTGTGTAGGCCTTGGCACTAAGGTCTGTGAAGTACCCACTGTATCTGTGGGTTTCTGGCCCTGGGAAATGCCAAATCTGGAGAGGAGCCCGTGACAGTTCCCCAAAGGTGACATCTGACCCTTAGTAAAAGCAAGGCTATGCTGTTGCAATTTAGTGGCTGTGTGTGTTGGCTCTGTGACTTGAAATAAGTGTTGCAGTCTGATAAGTAACTAAAATGTGGCTTTTTTTCTAGCAGTCTTACAGGTTTTTTTAAGACCTGCGTAAGAAATGAGGGTGGTAGCAGAGAAGGAGAGAGAAGTAAATATTCACAAAATATAACATGAAGGCTGCAACTCTAAGGATGAAGAGCTAGAGAGAGTGTTAAAGCTAGTGGAACTCTATGCAAACTGAAGTTGGACCTTAGTTCATGTGACTGCAACTTTAATGTTTACCAAGAACTTTTTGCCTCGATTTCCATACTGCTGAAATGGAGGACTGCTTCGGACCTGTAAGGAAATTTCTATATCACGTTCAGTTACATTTTCCTTGTTTAACTTTCTTCATAATATTTAGGAGTGAAGTAATTCTTATGTTTGACTTGCTCAGGAATTCAGTTTGTGCAGTTGCTGAGAGCAGGGGAGCAAAAGGGAAGTGAGGATGGTATTTCAGTGTCCTTTCTGAACCTTCATGTAGATTTAGGTTAGGCTGCTAGTGATGTTTATACCTGGTTATTGTTGAGTTGGATTTTGTTTTGTTTGCAGATTCATAGTTTTGGGATGATTTAAAAGTGAAGTATTCACGTGGAAACTGTACTACTGCTGTGCTATTCCTTGTTTTCCAAAATGTGTCCATGGGACACATGCCCATGGGAGCGATGCTGAGTATCTTCACATATTCATGCCCCATTTTTGGCCATGAGTTCACAGTCTGTGTATGCACAGATAGCTCCCATCTGACCGCTACTTGAAGTCCTTTAGATGAAAGCAGATAACTGCATTGGGGTCTGAAGATTCAAATTCTTTACTGAGAGGATGAAGGGGATGGCCAACACCAGACCAGTTGCTAATGTTTAATTTTGCTTAGGCGCCTTTGCAGTGTACTAACTGTAAGAGTTCCAGCAAAGGTCACTATAAATTGAGAGTGTGCTCAGACGAAATAAGCTCTCACATTAGGCAGAATGGAATTTTTCTTTTAACTCCTTTTTAGAGCTCCTTATTTGTCAAAGAGAAAACTAAATATATTAAGAGAATTAATATTGCAAATTGCCTAGAAGCAGAGAACCATCACAAATTTTGCTAGAAGAAAAGAGCAATCACCTAGCTATTTGCAGTACTGTAAGAGTTGTCCGTAAGCAAAAAAGGCATGATTTCCTAGTAGTGTTTGCAGATGATATCAATTAATTGCTCTCTTTTTTAGTACCCCTCTACCCTCCCCATCTCCCCTCTTCCTCCCCCCTCCTCCAAAGCTGGCCTCTTGGTGCTCTCAGTGGAAACAGCTATTGTAGGATCATTACTGAGTGTAGAGTACTTATATCTCTTGGGATTTGGGATAACTTTTTTTGGTTGAGAACAAATCAAAGCCAAGTTATAGGAAATGGTAATAGAAACCCCTTTGACCGTTCTGCACAATTAGTGCTGCTGTTGCTGTGCTGGAGCACAACGGAATTCAACTTACAGCACTTTCATAGCTCGTGTTCTCTTGTTGGAGTTTCAGGAACGGAAACAACTTTTGCTAGAAAATACTTTTCTCCATCTCCCCTCTGCACCACAACTTTTTCTTGATATAATCTAAAGAAATCCCAGACCAAAATTCTGGTTTCAGCTCTGCTGGGAAAAGAAATTAAAGGCCTTGGTTGCGAGTCCATGCAGAGATGTTTTCGTGGTACATCTCAAATCACAAACCTTAGTGTGTTATAGCAACGTGGCAGTAACTTGAGTTTCGACTGTGAAGCTCGTACTGTCTCACAGATGTGTTTTACACTTAGCCTAAGGCAAACAACAGCATTTAACCTTTGAGCTTAAGCACAGCATGGTCTGAAAGAGTGGTGATTGTTATTAGGTAGGTAGAAGGAGGTGTCCTGCTACGTTACCACATTCAGAGATGCGTTCGATCCTAAGGTATCGCTGGTCTCCGTTCTGCTTTTCTGTGTTACGTGTGGTCAGATCCTCTGTGTTTTATGGGACTTGTCTAAGAGTGTCTGAGAGCAAATGAACTGCTCTTCTTAAAACCCATTTAGGTCAAGCCCTGGTGCAACCTAGTTCAAACATAAGGATGTTTCCACCGTGAGTAAGCACAGTGGTGAAACAGTTGCCAACTTGTGAAGATGAAGACTCAGTCAATGAGACAGTTTCGACTCCCACTCATACTATTGCCCTGGATGATTGCCTAGTCTCCTTGCTATGATCCAAATCTGTGTTTGGGGATGCCCTGATTTGCATAGTATTGATGTGATAGACTTCATAGCTTTAAAGCCTCTATTGCTTGCTGCAGCAGAGAGCCCGCTTTTGTTCTGACATGTTGTTTTGTTTTGGGTTTCATTTTATACAAATGGAGGAGACATACTGCCTCCAGTTAGTAATTCAGAGCATGCTGAGAGCCCCCACTGTTTGTGGGGAGGTTTTGGAAGCAGAAGCTGCCAGAGCATCCCTCCCTGCCATCCGACGGGCTCAGCCATCACTGCATCCCTTCCGGAGACAAAGCACCGTCCCTCTCCCTTGCCAGCCACCAGCCAGTTTGCTGGTGGG
>NW_008795029.1:424302-429424 GCF_000699145.1 Aptenodytes forsteri
GGGGGGAGAGGGTCTCCACTCCCTCCAGGCCACATGCTCTGATGGGAAAGCTTCTTAAATTGGGCATTTGTGCACTCCCATGCTAGCACAGTCTCATCTTTGATTTGCATATGTTTGCTTGCATGGGGCAAAAATGCAAGAACGCTAGAGAAGCCCTGAATTTTGGGGGTGGGAGTAGTGCTGTTTGTTTTTCTGGTTGTTCAAAAATGCCCAAATGCATTAGTTGGAATTTATAGTTGAAATATATCCTGGTTTTACGTCTGAGGTAGTAGCTAATTTTTATAATTAAGCTAAGACCATGACAAATTAAATACTGTGAAGGTCATGATGAAAGACTGTTAAATGCAGAGTTAAAAATGGTGATGTTAAAACAGTAGCTTAATAGTAGGAAGCAGAAATCAATATACATTAAAATATTATGCTATATGTACCAGACAGCTATTCACCATATATTGGGAGGTGAGCAGCATGCTTGGCTAACATGTTACCATGTTGCAGAGTTGCTATGGCAATATCAAACCAATGAATAAACCACATCACAGAGACAGGGAGGTGAGTAAGTGTGAAATTGATTCAGTGGAACACGGGAATATGTGGGAGCCAAATTGGTCAAGATAAAATTTCTGGTAGGAAAATCTATTTCTTTTCACACTTTCAGTATTTTATTATAATGACTTTTTAAAAAACTGAAGTCAGAGAGGTTTTTTTTTCCACCATAAACTCTTATGTGTTTTTCATCTGATGCTATGTGTGTGTTTCAACATCTATAGGGCATTTAAGAAATGTATCCATGCGTAATGAATATAGCTAAATACAAAAAAATACATAATGTTTTTTAAGGAAATAAAAATAATTGGTAGTCATATAAAATCTAGGTAAGATAAATTAACTTGAGCATGAGTTCTGTTATCAGCTGGAAGCTAATATCGTAGAAGTTGTATTTGAAAGCATGTTTTCAAATACATCAGGCTTAAACTTGTTCTTTATTTCTAAATGTGCAGTATAGTGATATAATCCACAGAAATGTCCTAGAAACAATATGCATTTTGGATAGCACATTGATATAACAAAAGACAGATATCTGTGCTTAGAAATGGATTGTACAAATATCGATCATGCTTCATTGCCCTATTTTGTGATTTATGTGACCAGCAGTATTTGGAATGTCTTAGGGAAAAAATCTTTCTTTTTTTCCAATTATTTTAAAACATACTGTGAAAAGAACAATTATACTAAAATGTGCTATCAGCAGTATATTTCTGTTACCTAGGGAAAATAAAATACCTATCAGGCATGTTTTTAATTAGGATTTCTGTTTCACTAATCCATCTCACTTCAGTTGGACGATCAAATAATGACAAAGGTTTTAGTCCTGGGAAAGGTCCTGTTGCAGAGGCCTAGAAGGTTAGTTTGTTGTGTGTGAGTTATAAATGTTACAAATTGATATTTGTTTGTGTAAGGCATAAAGAAATCTATTTTTAGAACATTTTTTAGGCTGTCTGCTAGTTTTGGGCAGGAAGCATGCTTCTGTGAGGTGCAGTGCTTGTGGTTCATATGCTATTAATTTGATCTAAAGGTGCTATTTATTTATAGCTTAAAAAAAATCTGAGGTTTTACATGTGCTTTTCTGTTTCATCCCCATCTCCCCCTGTTGAGTGTATTTTTATGTCCAAGCCCTTTTTATTTTATTTGTTCATGAAGAAAAATATGTATGGTAACGATGCTAAATTAAACAGCATTAAGTTAAATTTTATTTTATTTTTTAAGATGTCAGAATGGTCTTACCAAGTACAGTCAATAAAATGAAGAATGTAGTTTGTCTGAAGTACTACTGTGTCACGTAAAAGCCACTGTGCTACTGCTTTGGTTTCTTTAGTTCAAAGCAGAACTGAATAGCTCAATTTATTTACAGAACAGAAACCAATATTTGGTTGCATTTACCCTTTTGGCTTAGATTTTAGAGAACAACATTTGCCAAATTATTGGTAAAGAAGTTGCTGACCGATGCTTTTTACATTGAGATGGAAGACGATAAGGCAAAGACAAACACAGGGTGAGTGTTGGCTGAACACTGAAGCTTTTGTGATTTGGAGTTTTAAAGATAGGAAAAAAGCTCTTCTGTGACACGATAACATCTTGAAGTCCTTCAATTACACATTTTCCTGCAAGTGTTAAGCTCTAACTAAATAATGTTCCTAAACTCGGTTCATGTGATGGCGAGCAGCTGCATCTCAAGAGATTGTGTTGTTTTCAAACGTGAACAGAATCCCCAAATTAATTGAGCAAACCTAGGTGGATCAAGGTTAAACAGATGCAAAAAGAAATCATATCGGCCAGAAGCCAGTTTGTGTGGTACACCATATACACATGAAGTGTCTGTCTTCATTTGTCACTGACCATTTTAGCTGTACACAGTGTATGAGACCGGCCGCACACTGATACCCAGCACGGACTTTGCAGAGGCAAAGCTGTCACCGTGGAAGCTTTTGCCCCTTGCGTGGCCCAGCCCACCGGTGCGCTCTCCTCGAGCTACACCGATGGCAAGGCTGGCCTGGATGAGATCAGGCATGCAACTGAAATAGTGGAAATGTTCTCTTTGAGGGAAGGCGCTTTCAGAAGAGGCTCAGTTTTCCACCTACTGCTTTGACTTTCTCACTTTTGGTGCATATGGTGCCGAATGTGCAGAAGATTTGTTGCTGGTTTGAAAGCAAAGAACCTCTATTCCAAGGGGTGTCTGTTTGAAAGCCTGCTTATTAGCAGAGCTTGGTAAGTAGCCCAGCATGTGCACAACCGCTGTGCCACTGCAGACAGTGGTTCACTTCCAAAATCCTCAGAAGCAGTTTTTAAAGCCCAAGTTCTTAGCAAGACAGACATGACTAAAAAACAAGCCTTTGGGGCAGGGAAGGAAGAAGTATCTCTTCAGGAGGCTAGAAGCACGCCCCAGATCAAGTGGTTTTCTTTTCTCAGCAATGCATATTGCTTCACCTTCAGCTTTTTATTTCAGCTTTTATCTCTCGTAAAATGAAATTACTTAGGTTAGCTGCCCTGAGCGGGCAAGCCAAGATAGCTTTCTATTCCCATCCGTGAGGGGAAAAAACTACATCAAACTAGTGGTACCTCCTCTTCCTGCCCTCTGAAGGAGGTGGCGACAAGGGTTCATTTTGACAGAAGTGTGTATCCAGTTTTGTATCATCATAAGTGCTGTCTAAATTGATGTATGCTTCCTCAGCAGCATTAGTGTCCCCTTGCTGGCAGCTCTCACCATTGCAGCACAGTGCTCGGAGGTACACCTGTAACAGCACACACAGAAACAAAAGGATGCAGGTTAGGAGAAATGCGTGCAGGCATCCACTCTAGGTCAGCAGCAGTGGGGCTAGACACCATATGGCACTGGAAACCTGGACCACTTTGGGGTCTGTGATGCCCTGCACCGTGTAACTTATCTTCATGCCAGTCCTTCCAATAAAGCCCCCAGGTATGGGCATAATATATGCAAGGAAAAAAGTACTGTCTTTACGCCAGTAGCGAACTACATATACAGTGCAGAAAATCCTGATCTGTACACTTTGCAAGATTCAACAGGATGGAAGTGGCATTTTGAGTAAATTTCTGTTTGCTTTCTTTTAAACAGAACTCAGCACTGATGTAGTCTTGTCCCGGTCTCTTTCCTTATCCACTCTCTGTGTTTGAGGTTGGTCCCACCTCTCTCCACACAATCCCCTATGCCAGCAAGGGGGCACTGGGAGCAGCAGGGAGAGCCCAGCTCCCTCCGCAGCACCCACGGCTTACCTCAGCCTAGGGATGATAAAGGGTAGGAGCATGTTCAGTGCAAGCGGAGTGTTATCAAGCGCTAATTCCTCTGAATAATATGGCTGTATAAGCCAAAGTATTTTAAAAGGGTTGTAACCTCACTGGATACATAACCTTGTGTAATAACAAAAACACTTTGTTCTGTGTCATAAGGCAACATCACATTCGCTAAAAGTCCTTACGTACAAATAATTGTTTCTTATACATTCAGTCTGTGTATTTTCAGTGGGTTTTATTTTTTGGTGTACAGAGAAGGGAGGCAAAGATGGAGTCTGACCATGAGATTTTTTTCATAGAAAAAGTACCATCTCAGCCTTTGATTTCAGCCTGTTGACTTCTAGAATTATAACACTGTGCTGTCCCTTTGTATTTACTCTTAGTTACCATCTTCTATCTTCATGTGGCTTTTTTTTTTTTCATATTTCTTCTTCGGTTTTGGGTCAGGGGTCTCTGACTAAATTCTCAGTCTTTTGTTTGTCTCCCTTTTTTATCTTTTTTGTTGTTTTTTTTTCCAATCTGGTAGACCGCTTCTGTGCATTTGATATGTAGTCTCCTACAATAACTGCTAGTGCTCACATGAGCCAATATCCTTTGGATTAGTTTCCACTGAGACACTGACTTGCTGCTGCTTAAGTTTCTGAGGTAAACTATTCTTGTTCTTTGGTTTCACTTCTTTCTTTCTTAAAAAGGTGAATTCATCTCCTTAGGAATTTTTTCATAAAATCATAGAATCATTAAGGTTGGAAAAGACCTCCAAGATCATCGAGTCCAACCGTCGACCCAACACCACCATGTCCACTAAACCATGTCCCTAAGCGTCTCATCTAAACGTCTTTTAAATACTTCCAGGGATGGGGACTCAACCACTTCCCTGGGCAGCCTCTTCCAATGTTTAACCACTCTTTCAGTAAAGAAATTTTTCCTCACGTCCAATCTAAACCTATCTTCTCAGTCACTCCTCATAAGACTTGTGCCAGCTGGGTGTTCCATCCTGCACTTAGAAGTAAACTGAAAATTGCCTTCACCTGAGTATCTTCTTTAATCCCCAAAAGCTGCTTGTGAAACTTTCTAACACCAAAAAGTTAGCTGAGATGCTCAAATGAGATAATTTGTATTAAAATCAGGGACGGCGAGCAGGATGAACCCCCCAAAACCCAAGAGGAAGCAGTCAATGACCTGCTACGCCACCTGGACGCTCACAAGTCTATGGGGCCGGATGGGATCCACCCGAGAGTGCTGAGGGAGCTGGCGGAGGTGCTCACCAAGCCACTCTCCATCATTTATCAGCAGTCCTGGTTAACGGGGGAGGTCC
>NW_008795029.1:430627-435613 GCF_000699145.1 Aptenodytes forsteri
GGAGGTTTAGATTGGATATTAGGAAAAATTTCTTCACCGAAAGTGTTGTCAAGCATTGGAACAGGCTGCCCAGGGAAGTGGTTGAGTCCCCATCCCTGGAGGTATTTAAAAGACGTCCATGTCCCGTGCTTCGGGACATGGTTTAGTGGTGGAGTTGGCAGTGTTAGGTTTACGGTTGGATTTGATGATTTTAAGGGTCTTTTCCAACTGAAACGATTCTATGATTCTATGAGTTTGCCTCCTTCCGGGCAGTTTAAAGGGAATCAAAGCACAGAATCACTGATCTTGTGACTGAATCACAGTTGTGACACTACTTGGTGGTTCTTCCTACAGCCCATGATATTCCATGATGTATCCTGCAGTCCTGGTTCCCTACCTGTTGAGACCAGAGGACCCACAGGAGTTTTTTTGCTCCTACTTTCTGGCCTGGTCTTTTAAGAATCAGGTGACCTGAAGACTGTCAGCTCATCTGCTGATAGTTTATGCATTGAGCTGCATTAATTAGTAATGGCTTGAGGGCACTGATTTTCTGATCTTTCAGTACTGGTATTTGTGGTATTTACTGATTAACTTTAAAAGCATCAGATTTTTTTTTCCCCCCCTATGGTAGGGAACTTTGTGTCTTGCAAACACAAAGGGGGATGTACTCCAAGGATCAAAAAGCAGAAGATAAATAAATTGGACCCCATGTTCAGTGTTACAATAGCCTTGCTTGTTTCATTTAAAAAAACCAAAAACACTAAAACAAATTTTGTGTCCTTCAGGTGTATCTTCTTATGCATTTGCTATGTCTATACTTAACAGTGAAGCTGAGGTTTTAACTGTCTTCCACTTCTACGTAAATGTTTAGCACCTGGTTATCTGTGGGAAAGTCACAATTTCCTTTCAAGGCTGGTGGGAATAGATGCTACAATACCTTTTCCAAGAGTGCACCAAGATCTAGGTGGAAAGGTCCCAGAGAGTGCTTCAGCAGGGCAGAAGCTAGTGTTTGACCTGGTTTTCCAGCCTTCCTGACTCTTCACTGAACTGAGCATTAGGGCATTCTGTGTTCTCAGTGAATGGTGCGGAGGGTGTGACCTGGATTACTTGGCATTAGAAAAATTGCAGGACATGCTTTTGCCAAATCAGGACTCCTGACTCTAATCCTCTATGAACTTCAGCTGCTTTAATTACATGCTGATTACATCTTCCCTTTACCATTTCTATTAACCATAGCAGACTTCACTTCTCATTTTTAAAGTGCTATGAGGTATTGCCCTTGCTCTTAAAACCCTGCCATGTTCCACATAATTGCTTGGCTGAATCTCTCTCTTTCTAGTAAAAATCATATAGGACTTGAAGACTTGCATGCAAAGTGTTTGTATGTGAAGAAGGTTTTACCTAGGAGATTCAGGATGTCATATATAGGCCTTAACATTTACAAATATTAAACACTACAAGCTCTGAGCATAGCTGTGTCAGCTGAAATACATTCTATTCAATTGAACAGGTCATTGCTTGTAGTATTGGTCATTGGTGAGAAGTTGTCACCACAGAATATGTATATACTTCTTAGAGGTGTGTGCTAATGAGTAAGTCGGTATTTCTTTTTAATTAGATTAGTTTGTTTTCTTTGTGGTATTGAGCAGAATTGCTAGTGTTATTTACATCTAACAGAGGAACTTCTGGCTGCTTTCTGTCTATATCATAATAAGTTATAATAATAATAACCTTAGGTTAACTGAAATGTCCATAGATGTTCGTCGACATATGCACTTGACTGCTGGGACAGAAAGTTATGGTTACTTTGAGCATTTAAATTCATTCTGAGTATGTTGTGATTCTTTCAGATGCAGCTGGGCAACATAGTAACATTCCTTGTACACCTAAATAGGATTTGGAAGCCCACAACCATTTCACAGAAGAGTATTTATAGAAATTATTGTTGCTGTTGTTTTTAAAACTGCACAAACTTTTCCAAACCCTATGCATTCTTCCTACCAGTTTGGACATGAACCAGCAATGTGTGCTTGCAGCCCAGAAAGCCAGTCGTATCCTGGGCTACATAAAAAGAAGCATAGCCAGCAGGTTGAGAGAGTTGATTCTGCCCCTCTACTCCACTCTCGTGAGACCCCACCTGGAGTCCTGCGTACAGCTCTGGGGTGCCCAGAACAAGAAAGACATGGACCTGTTAGAGCGGGTCCAGAGGAGGGCCACAAAAATGATCAGAGGGCTGGAACATCTCTCCTATGGAGAAGGGTTAAGGGAGTTGAGGTTGTTCAGCCTGGAGAAGAGAAGGCTCCAGAGAGACCTTATTGTGGCCTTTCAATATATAAGGGGGGTTTATAAGAAAGATGGAGAGAGACTTTTTACCAAGGCCTGTAGTGACAGGACAAGGGACAATGGTTTTAAACTCAAAAAGGGTAGATTTAGATTGGACAGAAGGAGGACATTTGTTATGATGAGGGTGGTGAGACACTGGAACAGGTTGCCCAGAGAAGGTGTGGATGCCTCATCCCTGGAAGTGTTCAAGGTGAGGTTGGATGAGGCTTTGAGCAACCTGACCTAGTGAAAGATATTCCTGGCCATGGCAGGGGGGTTGCTCTAGGTGATCTTTAAAGTTCCCTTCCAACCCAAACCATTCCACAATTCTGTGATTCTGTGAGCCCTGGTCCTGATTATTTTAGCTATGGATAAAGCAAAAAAGTTACTTCTAACTATTGTGAAAGATATTCAGAACGTAGTTCAGAAATTGGGACAGCTGAATCAGCTGCTATGTAAGTTGATCAGTGCATCTAGGGGGGGAAATGCCTCTCTGACAAAGTGGCAATACCACAGCAGGGCAGCTGCAGAGATCAAGTACCCACTGAAGTTATTCATCAGTGCTTTATATTGATCTGGAGGTATGAGAGGGATAAAGTTACTTTGTAAGATACTTTTTTGTTGTTGTTGATGGTGAAGAATAATACTGTTTTATTCTGTAAAGCATTCATTATATATGTGCAATTTTTTTATTCTGCCTTGTCCTTCTTTTGTTTTCTTAGGGCTTTGAGTTTATTTTCTTCTGTACAAACTATCTGTAGACATTGTGAAAAATCAAAGGATGAGTATTTATAGATAAAGAAGGTGGACAATCTAGTTCTGAAGCTGAAATAATGTAGTAGAACACAATAAGTTTTTTTTTTTTTCCCAAACAGACAAATCAAAAGCAATGCCCATTTTTCTCTCTGAAGATTGAATGACAAAACACTCAGGAGACTTCTTCCTCCATCTTCCCTCTCCCTTCACTAAAAAATGCTCCCCATGAACCCCCCCAGATCTTACCTCCTGGAAGCCCTAGTTTAAATAGGAAACTTTAGGATCTTATATCTTACTCAGTTCTGATTAATCATATTTCCCTACAGCCTTTCCTCTAACCCTGAGGATAGTAAGATTGTGCCTTCTTAAAACGAGAGAATTAATACTCCTCTTTCACAGAGATGCTGTCAGGAGAAATCTGTTGCGACTTAGTATAGGCTGGCAGCTTGCCCTCTGAGCTCAGGAAGGCATGGCACCATGCCCAGACTCTTTTTCTCAGGGCTTCAACTTTCTTTCACATGGCTGTGCAAAACCTGTCAATACCTTCTCCTAACCTTGGTTCTCCTGCCGAAGACCCATCTGTACTACCTAGAGGTTTCTGTTCTGTTCTTTTTCAACTTAGAATTCACTCCTGCTCCTCGTTGTCAGCTTTCTTCCTGTAGCCAATGCATCTTAGCATCTTAACCTTCTTACACAGACCAGCTTTCTTAATTCAGCTCAGCTGTTGGATGGCTTTTCCAACCTCGTAGTACTTTTTGATGAGCCTCAGGTAGGGGGTAGCTAATCCTCTGGTAATTGCCAGAACGATGGTCTGACTCGCCTTATTATATGTTCAGCCATTCTGGAAAAAGTTAAATGATTGGATGCTTTGGTAATGCATGCTATATAAATACCTTGAATTGGATTTTTAGACAGGTTCAGTTTTCTATTAAGTGATTGGATTGTCAGAAGTTTTCATCATGCTATAAACAGTGACCTTTCAAAAACATGATTATTTTTTTGACTCCAGTAAAAGGAATTAAGCTTTCTTGGGATTCTGTTCCTAATGAAGAAAAAGGATTAACAGCAGGCAAGGAGGTGACACTAAATAGTATGGGAGGAAGGGAGAATACCATGCTATTGGCATTTTAGAATGATCCAAAGTGAATACTCAGTCAGCCTGACAGACAATCAGAAAACAGAACTTTTAAATGTAACTGCTTTAGTTGTATTCATTTCATTTTCAAAATAAAGCACTGAAAAGATTTTACAATATTGAAATTTGAAATAGTATTATTATCTCAATCTCTACAGATGGTACCTTCAAAACTAGTAAAATATATACTATGTGATATATTAATATAGGAGCTGCGCTCAGTACTTCAAAGAGGAAAATGTGCAGAAAGCTGATGCCAGTTAATGAAAGGTCTATCATAGACTCTTAAGCCTGCATCACCAAGATCTGCCTGCCTGACTCTGCCAGTCCTGAAGTACTTTGTTTTATCTTTTTGCAATACTTGTATGGTGTATCTTGCTAGTTGTAGGCAGGACACAAAGGCAGGTGGCACTGCAGCTACCTTCCTTGACAACATTAATGCATCAGGTATCACATTTTCATTTGAATTCGTTCATCTGGCAAGGGAAACTGGAGCCAAAGAGAACACAGACTGCAATTCCACTTACAGACTACTACAGACAAGAACTATCTCATGCATGTGTCCTGGTTTCGGCAGCAATAGAGTTAATTTCCTTTCTAGTAGCTGGTACAGTGTTTTGGATTTAGGATGAGAACAAAGTTGATAACGCACTGATGTTTTAGTTGTTGCTAGGTAATGCTTACACTAGCCAAGGACTTTTTAGTTTTCCATGCTCTCCCAAATGAGAAGGCTGGAGGTGCACAAGAAGCTGGGAGGGGGCACAGCCAAACTGGCCAAAGGGACATTCCATACC
>NW_008795029.1:435685-469886 GCF_000699145.1 Aptenodytes forsteri
CTTGTTTTGTGTATTATTATTATTATTATCATATTATTATTATTATCATTTTATTTCAATTATTAAACTGTTTTTATCTCAACCCATGACTTTTTCTAACTTGTGCTCTTCCAATTCTCTCCCCCATCCCACCGGGGTGGGGGGAGTGAGCGAGCGGCTGCGTGGTGCTTAGTTGCCGACTGAAATTAAACCACGACAGCATGTCACCCTGGGAGAGTTCAACATGAATTTTGACAGGGCTGCACTAGTAAAGGTCTTGGAGTCATCATCAACAATTCCCCGATATCATCAGCTTAGTGTGTAGCAGCACCAGCCGAAAAAGCTCTTAAAATGTTGGGCATCATCAAAGGGTATCGAGAACAAGACAGAGAATATCTGCTCTGTATTTTGCTGTGGTGCACAACTTTGGTGTGCCCAAATCTTGACAGTTGCATGCAGGTCAGGTTTCCACACCCCAGGAAGGGTAGTAAAGGAACAGAGAGGGGCCACTAAATTGATGAAGGGGAAGCAGCTGTCTTTGAGGACCAGCATTGCCAGGATTACTCATTTTGAGCAGAAGACTAGTGGAAAAGATGGGTGAAATTTTAAAATCATAGGGGCAGAGCTGTTATTCACCAAATCTTGTAGGACTAGAAGAACTGTGTGACATTTGAACTTAGGAGGAGATTGGCTTAAAACAGATGAAAGCACTTTCTAACAGAGTTACAAATTTGGAATTTTTTGCCATAAGAGCTTGTGAATGCAGATACTATCAAATTTAAAAAAAAAATTAAAAAAGACAAATTCATGAGCAGTAGGCCCATAGACAGATACTAAAGGGAATAGACAAAAGTACGCTCTAGCATCCCTAGTTCTGTGATGGTCAATGCAGGGGATTATTTAGGGAATAAACTGAAGTGGGTGGGAGAAGGGAAGGCGGGAAGCCTTGGCTCATGTTCTCTCCCTAAGTAGCTCCTCCAGTTGTCAGCGGCAGAGACAAAATGTTGTGCTAGGTGTTTTAGTGGTCTGAACCTTTTTTTTTTTTTGTGTGTTTGCTCACAGTGATCACAAGGGTTTTCTGATAAACTTGTTTGGATGAAAAGAAAAAGCTTGAAACTTAAATGCTGCTGAGAGAGTATGATAAGACAAAGTGATCTTCCTTTTGGCTGCCTAGGATTGCCAAGCCCAATTCTAGATCCTCCCTGTGGTGCTAACCTGCTTCAGTGGTCAATGAGAGAGGCTTTGTAGATTCAGAACTTCCCAATTGCCGCAGATGGCTAACATTCATTACAGGCATTTGGGAAGCTTTCGCAGACATCATGAGCATTTGATGTTCTGGACATCCTAAGGGAATCTCAACCTAAAACCTTTCAGTTTGATTCACACTCTTTACTGATTCACAAAACCAAATCATGAGCAACAGATATCACTCTTGGCCAAAATAGGCGTCGCCTTTTGTAGTGAAACACTGTCCTTTTGCTTAGAAACATACTGTATTCCAGACACTGAAGAAACTCGCCTTAGATTCCTAGGTTGTAGCCTATATAACTACCTTATAATATCAAACCTTCCATTCCTGAGCAAGTTCACAGGGAGCAAGTTAGACAAAGAAAAATGTATTTATCTCCTAGAAGTTAAGTGAGCATGTAGTCTGAAGTGATTGAATTGCTAAAGTATAAAAATACACCATCAGCCAAAATAACTGTATGTGTTTGTAGGATTTTTAAATGCAAAGTAAAATGCAGTGGAAGTCAGTGTGAAAGGCTAAAACCTTGCACATACAGTTAACTAGGTGACAAGCATCAGGTTATAGTACTTTATTTAATAATTTTGATCACATGTTCATGCCAGAATATGCTAGAATTTTCACCACTCTAAAACTGCTTATAAGATACAAATTTTGGGGGGTTTGATGATTTTTTGCTTGTTTGTTAGGGGTGTGGGTTTATGTTTTGTTTTGTTTCTGCTAAGTACTAGAGGAGGCAGCTACCTCTCTTTTTTTTTTTAATTTATTTTGGGGTTTTTTTTGGTATTTATTGTGGTATAGCAATTCACACTATTGACCGTGAACTGTCTATTTTTCAAATGTGTCTATGAGAGTATCAGGATCTAAACAAATTTCTAGTTAATGGTGAACATCCTTCCCTGGAAGGGAACATAGAATGAGCGGCTGCAAAGTCTTTCATCTATGGAGCTACTTAAGAATCGGTTGTCCCATAGAGGCTTTTTTGAGGTCAGCGGGTCCGGCGCAACACGAAAACTAAGCAAGGGTTCTTCGCCCTACGTGATATGACATTCATTTGCTTGGTTGAATCAGTGTTATTGGCATCTTATTATTGATAAAAATCATTTCATAAATGGAGGACAATTTTTTGAAACTAAATACACAGGTGTTATGGTTATAACATATAACACAGGTGTTATATGTTATGTTACCCTCTCTGGTTTGCAGAGACTTCTGCAACCATCTTAGGATATTCATACAAAGTTTGCTTCTTGGTTTGGACGCAGGCCGTCCAAGAGACTATTTGAGCCTTTAGGATGAAGGTGATAGCTGCGTGTAGCCACTGTATAACATAACTTTGTTCAACAAATTTGAAATCTGGTGTCTGTATGGGAGACAGAACTTGTGGGGTGATGTGAAGTGCCCAGGGATCTGAAAGCCATCACAAACTAGGGATCATCTTTCTCAATCCATGTCTGTGAGCTCCTGTACAGCATAAAATGTGGAGTACAGTCAAGAACCAACCTTACCTCCTCTTTACTCGCTTAAAAAGAAGCAGACTGTTGAGACTGCTGTTGTTTTCTTTGTATCACTACGGCAACTTCTTTATTACTGCCTCCTTTGTATATTCTTCTTGCACACACAGCATAAGTTCCGTTATGACATTATAGTTGTAAGCAATATCTGCATATTTTCCCAATGTGATCATTTGAGTCTATTGAGATCTGGTTTTTACTTCCGAGTTTTTATGAAAGACAATAAATATATTTTTAAAAACCTAAATAAATACCAATTCTACTTGTGGGACATAGAACTGTAATTCTATCCCTCACAATTTCATTTTGCTTGCTCTTTTGGGACCTGATATTAACCATCCACCTGGGTTGCATACATAGTAAAAGAATAAAATCTCTAGTATCCACTGAACAGTGAGATTATAACTTTATCTATCTACCTGCTTTAAACCATGTGCAAACAGAGCTGATTTTGACACTGACAATATTCACTTACTGCATTACTATCTCATTACAGAAAGACTAATGGCATGTGTCCTGGTTTCAGCAGGGATAGAGTTAATTTCTTTTCTAGTAGCTGGTACAGTGTTTTGGATTTAGGATGAGAACAAAGTTGATAACGCACCGATGTTTTAGTTGTTGCTAGGTAATGCTTACACTAGCCAAGGACTTTTCAGCTTCCCATGTTCTACCAACTGAGAAAGACTAATGGCATGTAAGGGTCTCTTTGCTTGTTTTGGTGGAGATTTGTATAATATGATTGTTTTCTAACTTTCCCACGTCTTTTTTTTCACCAATAAATTATTACTTGGTTGCTGTAGACAAACAGAATCCTCATTCCTGATTTGGAAAGGACGCTTCTTTCTGTATCTGTGTTGTTTTTTGTTTAACTTGTTTAAAATAAAAGAAAGTACAAGAGGAAAGGCATGACTTATGTAAGAACAAAACTGAAAGCATGCAATACTCATGTGAAGAGAGAGCTGAGAACTAAACCAGATTGTCACTTCAGAAAAGGCTACTTTTGAACATTGAAGTTGCCATGCTAAACAACATGGTGTAGTTAGTACGTTGCAGTGGTCTATGACTGCAGTTCTCATAGGGAACTGAGAAAAGGAGAGATGCGTAAATCTAGTAAGCTGCTGTTTTCAGTAAGGACTAAATAAGTATAACTGAGGGAAAAATAAGGCTCATTTCAGTAGTGGCATGAGTAGTTTTCACCGAAGTCTGCTTCCAGTTATATTCAGATATCGTCGCTATGCACGTATCTCAGCTGGGAGAAGGAGAAGATCCTACAGTGTCCTGTGTGAAAGCTTGAAAGGGGAAGATTGATGTTTACGAGGTTGTGGGGAAAAGGAGTTGACTGAGACTGACTTACAGCTTACGGCTGCATTTTTTCTCCTGACTTTACCCCTTCATGCTAAATAAACTTTACCACAAAACAAGTTTTCCAAGGTCGGGGTCAAGCTAGTGGCCAAAGGAAGCGCTGGAAGCTTGGCAGCCCCTAGCTCCAGGTCTTGTCTCCCCTGCACCGGTGCGCACAGGTTGCACACAGTCGGCAGCATCCCCTGCGTATGTGCTCCCACCAGTGAAAGCAGATGGCAACGGGCAGCTATTCCTGCTCCCAGCCTGACGTACCTGCTGTCCATGCACTTCACCGAAGCTCTGTGCCATCATTCCTCTTTTTGCCTTTCACCTGCTTAAAATCTGCTTGCTCGTGTGTCCTGGAGGTGGATTTTATCCTGCAGAACAGGAAAATGACTGCATGTGCTCCTGCAGTTCATACAGTTTGGGACACTGCTTTCCCAGCTACACCAACCAGTGCTCACTGCCAAAAAGCCAGCCGAAAGGCACGTAGCCAGTTGTTCGCTGAAGTCTGTCAGATGGTCTAGACCAGTTTTGTGGTCTTTATAAAACGGCCTCACTTCGACAGCCTTGGATGAGGGACAGCAACCCCTGCGGTTATGCTGGCAGAGGGTATAACGATGAAGATCTGGGAAAGCAGCAGCCCCTTAAATCTGGGAAAGCAGCAGTGGAAGCTGGGGGAGGATGCCCGCACAGTCTGGTAAAGGTACCAGCAGAACAAATCCCAGATTTTCCATGCGCAGATTGTCATAGCACATATAGCGTCCATGCTGTTTTCCAACCATCTATTAATTTGTTATCTTTACTTTGTGCAAACACTTTATAGGTAATAAAGTACGGCTAAATCCTTTTAGGCAGCTCTGTACATATCTGGTGCTAGACAAGTAATGGAAGTCATAACTACCTTGTTCTAGAGCTGTTAGCTGAGCTGTGTGGTTTCATATAAACTTTGGGAAAATACTTGATGTGTGTTAGAAATGGATTTTAAATCTTTATCGTTTCTTTTCTGCAAAACATAAAATCTTAAAAGCAGCCAATACCATTTTGTAAATATTAATTACAGACAAAAAGTTATCCTTCCTTTATCTATCCTCTGTCTTTCTGAAGGAGAAGCCATAAACATATTTAGTGTAAATGATGTAGGCTCAAAAGAAAAGGAATATCTCAAAATCTGTGTATTTATTGTTCTTCATCTCTTATCAACTTAGTGACTTTAAATTAGAGACATTGTGAAACTGCAGCACTGATTGTGGGAGGGACAGTGAAGGATTTGTGATTTTTTTTGTTGTTGTTTTAGGCCTCTTCCTGCACTTCCAGAAGTTGATATGAAATTTGCTAATCATAGGTTTCAGTGCTTACAAGGTGGCCAGATCCTTGCACGGTAATTTAGCATAGCATAATCCTAGTCATAAGCAGATGACTCTAATTTCTTCATCAAGCAGGAGCCTTAAATTCGTAAAATTACAGTATAAAATTCCACGTAGGTCAAGTGCTCTGACTTGCCTGTTATTCTTTCTGTTTTAAAGCTCTGAACTTCTTGCCTCAGTTACATCCACATTGAAATTTCTTAAACGGGATTTCTGTCATTCTTTTTTTTTTTATGTTGTTCATCTGAATTTCTAGTTTCTGACTTGTAGAAATAACGGATATTTGGAGGCAAACATGGTTAAATGTGACATAGACTTACATCAGAAAATTATCACCATGACTCAAAGGATCCAGAGTGCCTCACCCTGGAAAAATCTTTCCATTCTGAAAAATGTGATATACATATGTTTTTAAAGCAGGCACTCAGCATGGCACTTAAATTGCAAATTATATATTCCTCGAGTTTGTCATCTTCATTGAGATGAGAATTTCAGTTGGTAACAGTTCCAAAAATTCATTAAAACTTTTTGATACAAATGTTATTGTATCGAGTTGTTTTGGAATCGAAAAGGTTATTAGATTAGATTGAATAGCTGGATAGTTTCATATCGTTCGATATTTCAGGTGCACTGTACATTTCCTAGCTTTTTATTGGCCTGTGCTTACTCATATATTTTACACATCCATGTAAGTTTTGTGAAAAGAAAGCACCGATTTTGAAAATACTTTAATTTTTATCAGGACATTTAAATGTATGTATCCAACAGAGTTTGTGTGTGTGTCCATGTGTGAGGAAGAACTGCCGTGTGGAATACAGCCTAAGACCTGCTAGGCGCTGCTCCTATTTCCTGCAATGGTATGAAGCTGGTACTTAAGAAGGGAATATAAAAACAGGGCATGTGTACAGTGATTATTTTTCTTTTCTAGGGCTCCACCCAGGTCATAGTACCTGGATACCTAAAAGCTATTCATAGAAATATTTCTTTAATCCCTCACAGACGTATTTCTTTAATCCCATTTACTTTTAGCATGCACGAAAACCTATGTCAAAAAGTTCCAAAATTTAATGATGTGCCATGAAATACCAGAGTTTTACTGTAAACTTCCTGCCTGATACTTAAGGGCACTGCTTGTTTTTTATATTATGATAAACAGTAAAAAATGTTGTCCTATTTACTGGTATTTCCATATTCACAGTGTCTTTCTCAAAATAAGCATCTTACCCTATTTTATTCTATCTCAGTATTGAAGTTGCATTGTTCTCGGACTATATGTACCTTTTCTTTACTTTCTGTAGTTATGCTATGTTTGTGTGGTTGGAGTGATCCAAACTGCCAAGAGTATACAAGATGTGAACATATTCTGGATTCATGGTACTAATAAAACCCACAATATTTACAGAATGACATAAATGTAAGTACAAAATATTAAGTTGAAATATTAACATAAAATGACTTAGGTACAAGAGCCTAAACAGGTATGAGCTCCAATCCTGTGATTATGCCCACATAGTCTCCCCAACAAATCCAAACTGCCAAGAGTATACAAGATGTGAACATATTCTGGATTCATGGTACTAATAAAACCCACAATATTTACAGAATGACATAAATGTAAGTACAAAATATTAAGTTGAAATATTAACATAAAATGACTTAGGTACAAGAGCCTAAACAGGTATGAGCTCCAATCCTGTGATTATGCCCACATAGTCTCCCCAACAAGGCCTTTGAGGTTCTCAGTCAGTGGATGGCAGAAGCTGGACACAATTACTCTAGAGACCAAAGCGAGTTATAGCTTTTGAATCTGTTTGTATATCTGAGTCTGGCCAGATCTAAGACTAGACTTACGGAAACACTTAGTAGTCTTGGATTTGATATTGTTGTGTGGGCCTATTTCAAAATAAATGAGAGTATTGCATTAGGTGTATAATTCATGTTAGGTTCCTCATGCATTACATATTTTAAACGCGTGTGTTAGAAACTGGGTTTCCCAAGCAACTGTGGCCACCTTGTGGATTCTGCAAAAGAAAATTATATTTTATATTATAAGCAGGTAGCTAGGACAGTTTTGATAGTTAAAAACTATTCTAATTGTGTTATTGGTCCTGATTAATAACTTTCGGTCAACACTTATTTTTTGTTAGAAATGTATTATTGTTAGTAGATGTAGTAATAGTACTACTGCTACTTCTTCTACTACTAAAACTGTGAAACATCTGCTTTCCATTATGAAGTTACCATTTTTTCGTCAAAAGATTCTTGAAATCGGTAAAGTTTTTCTGGGAAGGACGAGGAAAGAATAATTTCGGTGATGCTGTAGGTCTTTCTTGGAATTGCGGTTCTTTAATATCTTGTTGACTTCTTAAAAATAGATTTCTGGGAAAGAGCACAATGAAGGTATGGTGAGTTGACCTTGTCTGGCTGCCAGATGCCCACCCAGCTGCTCTCTCACTTGCCTTTTTCAACAGAACAGGGAGAAAATGAGAAGATAATATGAAAAATCTTGTGGGTCCAGATAAGGACAGGGAGATCACTTACCAATTACCATCATGGGCAAAACAGACTGTGATGCCACCCCAGCAGCCTACCCCACTGCCAGCACCTTGCCATGAAATCCAATAAAGAAGGCAGAAGAGGTCTTTAAAATAAAGCATAGAGCTGACATGAAAACAAATAGATATGAATTATCCATTAACATATAAGGGCTTGAAATTAAAGATTTCCAAATCGAGTTGGTTGAAGGCTGGTATTGTCAGTCAGTGAAAACTCTCTGATTTTGCAAAAAGCTGATTGTATTCTAGACAGGCCTTGCAAAAGAAATATACATTTTTGTCACTCCAGATCCAATTTGGAAATGCTTATGTGCAAAGGTTTGGTTTGGTTTGGAAACACATACCCTACTGAGGTTCCATGTGGTTGCAATCTTTTTCCCATAGCCACTGCTTGGGATAAGAGCATCCCCGGAGAGGCTCTGCTCTGTTCCCCGATTCTGAGCCAAGGAGCCTGGGTGGCCCTGAGTAGAGACACTCCACTCAGAAATCAGAACATGTATCAGAAAGTATATGGGTCCTTTAGGAGAACGGTTCTGTGGGAAAATCAAACACAAGTGGTAGCTTTTAACAACTAATTTAAAAAAGCCTGAACGAAGTTGTGCCCTGGAAGTAGGGAGAAGAAAGTCCTTCAGAAGACAAACAGAGGGCAGATCCTGTAGTGGAGAAGGCAGTTCGTCTGAACAGGCAGAAGAGGACTGCTGCCTGTGAAGGAGGACAGACACTTTCTGTTGTTGCTGACCAGACAGTTTCCCTGTTCGGTCTTGACTTGACATCTGCTTGACTGGATGTAGATGGTTACTTACTGAGTCAGTTCAGCTCACCAAACTGGTGGTTAGTTAACTGGTCCTAGCCTCCTACCCCCAAGACAAAAAACATAATGGTTTTCTATAGTATGAGGACAATGTGTCGAATCACTTCAGTGAGAGATCGGTAAGAGTCTGAGCTGGTGCAAGAGGGGAGATGATGTGACATTACTGGGATAGGGAACAGAGAGTGAAAAGCGGGGGCAAATGAGGCAAAGCAGGATATTCCCCTTCCAGTATTAGCCTCCTTGGCAGGCCTGCTCTGCTGCAGCATTTAACTCTATACTGAGAATGGCACCAGCACGTGTGAAACTTGTTGGCCTGGTTAATGGAGCCTCAAGTGGCTCAGGCTGTGCAGCCAGAACAGGTTCCTCCTCATGTGCAGGGCTCCCAGAGCTGTCAGGCCTCTGGACACCTGCAGTCAAGATAATTAAAAGCTTCAGGATCTCTGGCACTGGTGCAGGTTACGCAGCGGGGATGTCCAAAGTCCCTGCTCATGGCTAGCTACCCAAACTTCAGGGATGTTGGTACTCCAGGCTTCCAGCCACCCACTGGGAAGTCCGGCAAGATTTCACTTCATTTCTTTGAAAGCTAAATCCAAGGTGGTTTATTAAATCAGATTAGATTCGGCTGATGGCTGGTTTTGGCTGATGGCTGTTTCCAGTGTGACTCTTGTTTTGCCAGAGAATTTCTGAGTGGCTCCATTTCTGACCATAAAAGTGAGTATTCATAAAGCCACTCTGAAGTGGCTGCCAAACTGGAATAGTGGGGGCAAAAAATAGTTTGAAGATGTAATTTGAAATGATTATAAAGCCTGTTATCCAAAAGAAACTGGACAAGGTGATACAGGTATCAAGTATCTTATTTCCCTGTGTAATGTACTTCTCTCAAGGTTGCACCACAGCGATGGGCTGTAAGCATATGACACTGTAGTAATGGAGAGCGGTGTCTTGGTAAGGCCAGACAGATATAAAGCAACTCATCAGCAACTCAAATAGGATGCTACATTAGGGATATACCAGGAAAAGACATTTAGGGTTTGTTTTTGTTTTTTCTTTTTTCAAACTTGCAGTGTACTGTGAATTGAAAATAAAACTCAACCCTTTTTGTTCATTTATTCCTTTTATCATTATCTGCAATCTTGTGTTGTAAACCCTGTATATTTTTGCTGTTTCTTCATTTTATTTCTGTATGTCCTGCTCTTATTAATTTAGATGATTACTAATTTCAAATTCACTTGTGGTCTAGAGGCTTTTCTATAACTTTGAAGCTACATTTTTTTGTAATCAGAAGAACATTTTTTCCCTACATTTCACTTATGAGCTCGTCAGCCATAACTGTTTCACATTGTATTACAACTCTCCTAGAAGATGGTTTTACTGATTTTCAGATCTCTGAGATTCTTCACCTTAGCTGACATGTTAAAAAGTTCTTAATTGGGCAGCGTTAATAGGTTATTTTACTATGCATTATTATACTTGATAAGACTTTTTTTTTCTCTTCCTAGGTTTTGCTTCCTGAATTCTCTTTGACTGAATAAAAATGGCTTATTAAATCGGTTCATTCATGAAATATAAATCAGGCTTACATATTTTTCTTGAGTCGCAGTTCCAAGGAAGAGCTCAAGATGCAATATGATGGCTCAGAGAGCGTATTTGTAAGTCATTCTCACGCTAGAAAGAGAGTTCATATTGTCAGTTTGATACATATAAAAGGCAATATTCCATGGAAATGCCTTTATTAAGACTTCCTGAATGTCAATAAGAACTTTAATAAAAAAAACAAAGCTGGATGATTTTTGATAAATGTGCACCATCCTACACAAAGATTTTTTTAAAAAGGTTGAAAAGTTAACCATACAAACACGCCTAGATCCAGATCCTACTGGATCCAGCAGACATCATTTGCCTTAGGTTAATTGAATTTTAAATATATATCGTAAAAGCAGTATCATCAGTAGAAACTCATGTGGTGATTCCTCTTAATTGGTACCTTCCTTCTGGTAGATCAGAGGCTTATGTGAAGCATTTAACACATACACAAACTTTCGTTAATACTGAGAGAGTTTTCTGGTACAATTTGACCTTTAAGAATGTTTGTTGTAAATGCAGCGGCAAGCAGCAAGCAGTGTTAGGAAGAACATTTAAAGAACGGTGTGAGATAGTAATCATAAATAACATTGCAATCTGCTTCACAAACAATCTGTCATTTGTCCGTATGTTTTTGTTCCCAGTGTTTAATGCTGTGGGCATGTTTTCTGCTGCTTATTCATTGTACTTTAACATTATGCCAAGTTTTCTTTCTTAGTAGTAGTGGTGTGTTTCTAACGACTTACCACGGTTTTAACTATGGCATTATTGTCTTTTATTCAGGAGGTTTGGGGGTTTGGGGCCCAGCACTGGATACTTGTGGCTTTATTTTTACCTCTAGAGCACTATGGGCAGGAGCATAAAAATGTTGGCAATTACGTGGAAGACCTTAAAACAGTCTGCTGAGGCAGGACATGTGCTAGCACAGTGCATTTGGAATCACTTTTTTGCGAGGGGTGGAGGTAAGGGGAGTATATCCTTTCCATCTTTGCATTGCATGAGTTCAAAGGGAGACTGATCAAGTGCTCTGAAGAGGAATCCATTAGGCACTACTCAGCAGAGAGACCATATAAGGCTCAGGAAATGCTATGAATATAGCTGGAGACTAGAGGAGTACCAGGGGAAGAATGAATGCTTGCCCTGCTTTTACTTTTTCTTAGACTGATGGCCCCAGCTGGAGCTAGGTAGGGGGCTAAATAGCTCAGTACAATGACAGTGACGTATCTGTGTGTCCCCAAAAGAAGCAAGGACAATTACGAGAGGGTAGGGGATAATGATTCTTCTCATTCCTTAGGGCACACTTAGTCTTGCGTGGGTTGTTCAAAATGCAAATTTTTGATGAAAATTATCCGCTGAAGTTGTTCTTCAATAGAACTTTCTCAGAAACGTTATTAAAATAATCTCTGCAACTCTGTCTACCTCCGAGCACTTCACTCTGAGCTTCCGCTGCGTGTCTAACTCATACATAAAAGGCTTGTGCAATTATTTCAATTTTGTGGAAGACAACTGAGGTACAGTGAAATGACTTGTCTGAAGTCATGCAGGAAGCTTGTAGCAGAGTGAAGGAATCAGGGAATTTAAGGAGTATATGAACTAGTTGGAACTCACTCTGTTATGCTTATGCTGCACATTGCTGGTAGTCTGTAATTCAGATGCTGGCTAAAGCAGGCTTCTGGAAATGAATCCTGATGAATAAAGCAAAGATGCCCAATTTAGTCTCAGGCAAAACAGGAATTGCAATTAATAGAGTTAGACCTTCAGATGATGTTTCCTGAAAAAGCAAGCAGTGTGGAAAATACACTTCCCATCTTGAACTTAGTTTAAAGGGGAGCTCTCAAACAAATAGGACTTCATTTAAGATGGCAATTCCTAAGATACTGTCCAGAACGACTGATCTTAAAGGATGCATTCAAAGGTATACGAGTGCAAAATTGTCCAGTTTTTTTCTTTTTATGATAGCCTTGAGAGAACTCTTTTGCTGCAAGATTTAAGTGTATGGTCCTTCCTCCAGAAATACACGCTTGTTGGGTGTAAGACAAATACCAGCCTGGAAGCAAAGTAGTTTTCTATAACTGTCAGTGGAGAGGAAAAAGTATGTAATATTTTATACATAAACTGCTTAAATTCCTGCCCACTGAAATGTGGCTCAAGATGAGACATGAAGCAGTTTGGAAGCCCAGGTGTACTCGTGTCACTTCGGATTCTTACTCTTTGCAGTAGGATTGTTTGGTGGAAACCAGCGTGACAATAATAAGGGTCTCACTCAGACTGTGGAGTCAAACGTTGCTCCTTATTTATCACTGTTAAATAACAGAATGAAATCAGTAAAGCACAAATTCTCAGCTGATTACATCTTTTTTGACAGCGGAAGAGAAAGATGTCTGTGCCATTAGAAATTGATGCTGCAGTCCCTAGAAACTTGAAGTTTTTTGTGAAAAGCAGAGAAGGGAAAAATAAAAGCTGACTGTGGCTTGGAATCCCAGATGTTGGCACCAGATAATCAAAATGATGCTATGCATAATTACAAAACTGGGACTTGAAACAACAGTGAGATGCCATTAAGTCATCTTTTTGTCTCAGCACTCTCTAGCTTTGTCTCACCTGGGTGCTCCTACATACCTCTGGATGTAGCTATCTGCACAAACACTTTGGCAGTGAGGAGAGCTTGGGTAGAAGGGAACAGAGGTTGAATGAGACATGGCTTGTCAAGCTGTTGATATTATGCTTGACTGAATAATCTTGTGTTGTAGTATTCCCACAGTCCTGCTCTCTTAATTGTTTAGGTTAGCGACCTGGCCAGAATACGCTGTCATTCCCTTGTAGGCGATGTACTTGAGTTTATTCCTCAGGGGAAGGGTTATTGTACACTCAGGTTTTATCCCATTGCATAGTAAGGATGTAGCAGAGGTGCTTACCCAGACCCAAGTACCGGGACACGCTCCTATATTCTGCAGTTCTGACGTAGTCTCTCTATTTTCCTTGATAATTTAATCATTCCTTAATATATGAATCTTGTCTACTGCTTATGATTAAGAAAGGAACGGGCAATGGTAACTGTGGAAGAGAGGCACAGACAGTAAGACACTTGTTCCTTCGTTGCGTTCTTTCTCTGGAACCTCTCAGTTCCAGAGGGTGGAAACTCTCAGGAAGAAGGATTTTTAAATGGCTCCCTCCAACTTTCTTTTTAGCGACCCTGTCAAAGTGCTAGGCTGTTTCCTTGCTAATCAGGCTAGGTTATATCCCAGGTCATCAACTTGACATAAGCTTTTCTTTGTCACCAACATTCATGTGCCCCACGTTCTTCTGGCTAGCTAAACATTTAATCGACTATGCTTCGTCTGTTTAATGATACCTTGGTTTCGCTATTACTGTTTTGCAATTGTTTTATCAAAATGTCCGGGACTAAGTAAACTTGAGACCCAGACCATATGTCACCATCCAAAAAGCAGTCAGTCTTTATACCCCATTTTCCAATTATGCAAGGTCAATCTCCATTTTCCCAATTAAGACAAAGCTGTTTTATACTATTTGGATAGAAAGTAAACAATTTGTCTTGTAATGAATTTGTTTCAAGTGTTCGTATTCTCTTCTGTTTGCCCAGAGGCCAAAATAGGGCTATGAAGAGCTATGCCTTTAAAGAGGCTTTTGTTAGAGCTACTTAGGATATGTTATTGTATTGTGCAGAGGCTTTTGAGTGCAGGTCAACTGTAAGCCAGGCACTGCGTGAAGTTAGGTTCTGTCAGTCTTGCTGTCTCAGAGTAACTGTTGGCACATAAAAAATGATAGTAAATACCCTTTCCTGTTGCATGTAGTTTTCTTTTAAGCACCTATAGTAGATATTATAAAATGCAGGTTAAAGCTGTCCATGTGTATTTTCCTGCTGTTTGATTTTTTATTTTTTTTTTTAGCTGAGCAGTACCTTACTCTTTCCTTTTGTTTTCTCTTTGTGTATGACAAATGAATATCACTTTCATGAATTTTTCTCAAAGAGACACTAGGATTCTTTCAGTCTTTGTTTGGAGCCAACAGGGAGTGTTTCACTTCTAAGTGTAGCACTTGGACACATACTTTAGAAAGAGGAAAAACAGATTTAAAGATGCTTCCCATAAGCTTGCCTGCTGCCATTTTCCATGGCAATTCATTAGCTGCTAGGAAAATGTAAATGGGCCCTTTGGAGCTATTATTTTGACAGCCTTATGCTGGAATTTTGTCTTAAAAGTGCTACACAGTGCAAAGTTATCTTACATGGATGCGGTTCGGCATATTTTAAGGTTTTGTGTTTGCTTTCTGTGTCAATAATACTTCTAGAAAATAGCAAAGAAAACAGCCATTTGTCACATCTTTGGCTAACGCTTCCTTTTCTTTGTTTTAGATAGCAAGCTAAAAATCTTGTTTTGTTACTTTGGCCTATGATGTTCACTCAATCATTGTTATTTAATAAAGTTGCATCTAGATGATTATTTTTCTATGTAACCAGATTTTTAAGCTCATAAAAGAATATTCTTGGTATTTTTAAAACTGTGAACCAGTGATATAGTACATGTGATTTTTACGGCTATGTAATCAGAAGAGCTTTGGAGTAAGACTGTTTCTGCGAAGGCATTTTTAATGAGGGAAAGGATTTGTTTTGTTTTTTTCCTAAATCAAAACTCTCTTACCTGTTCTATTGTTTTATCTTTCTGTGATGGCACTTCTCAAAGAAAATGTGAGTTTGTATGTATTTCAGTTACCTTAAAGGGTCAGTTCATCTCCTGGTTTGAGACGATTATTTTTTTTTAAATAGACTTCTAATGCAGGTATAATTGTGTTAGCAGTGTTCTTTGTGCTACAGCTCGGTTTAGAACTCACAGCAGTGTTTTCAAAGCCAAAACTGCTTTCTCTTCTTCTTTTGGCACGATTGTACAGAAAATAGTATCTTTTTGTTAATGAAAAGTGTTAGAAATATGCCACAGTGTGACTGTAGAATGCTGTGAAACTGTCACTGGGGCAGTCTGTGGGTCATGCTGGGTTTCTTTGTTTTGTTTTGTTTTTATTTCTCTTTTCTTCTGAGTACTCTCTGACTTTGGCCCACCGTATTTTTTTTAAACAAGATCCAGGCACTAGACTCTTTCAAGCCAAGCCAGGAAAGTGGTTCCCAACGGGAATATTTGTGTTCTGTTTAAACCTACTCACCCAGAACACAGTAAGCGGGTCACTTCCAGTCCAATATTTCTTTCAGAGCGCTGAGAAGTTCATAGTAGGCTCATACCAGTGCTTCAACATTGTCTTAAAAAAAGCAAAGTAACCCCCGCACACAAACCCATACAAACTCGTAATGTATTTTTAAATGCATGAACATTTGTTAGAGAAGGGGGAACTATTGAAGCTTGCCATTCTCAGACAGCTCCATTCTGATTAGAGCGTACCTTGCTGCTGAAATTGTATTTAGGGAGAAATAGCTCACTTTGGTTGCTTAGCTGATGTGTTTCCTTCCTGCCAAGTACTTCTGCAACACTTGAGTTACAAGCTGTTAATTCAATATGGCCTTCCCTTTCATATTTGATCTTGTCAGGAGAGTATTTTGCTAATTTGGGGAGTATCCCGAAGTGAGAGAAAAACAAAACACTGATTCCCCCCCCCCTCACCTTTTCCACTCATTGCCCTTCACTGTTACTATTTGCTGTCTGTGATGCAGGAAAATTTAGTAGGGTTAAAAGATGTTCCTGAGCTTTGAAGCACTGTGGGGCTTTTTTCTACTTCGTTTCCAGAATAACCTTTCAGACCCTTAGGAGTGGCAATCAGTCCCCAGGGTCTGCTTTCCCGGTGTGGGAGATGGTGCAGCACCGCGCGAGCGAAGGGAACTGGCTCAGGGGTGCCAGGCTGCCCAGCAGAGGCAGGGTGCACCAGGGGTGCTGGGCACCGGCTTTCGGAGTGGGAGCTGGAAGGGCATGAGTTGTGCGAGGTTAGTTTCTGGGGAGGGGTGGACAGCGGTGATGCCAGTGCAGGTGCCAAGGCAGCTGATGATGTTGCGGGGAGCTAAAGCCCCCTTAGCAATCTTCTTGCATCCATACATAGTCAGGCAGAAAGCATTTGGATGAGTCTCATGAAAAATATGAGCGCTGAGAGGCCTGAAGTTACTTTTACATGCATCTGGGTATTTCTGCCATCGAATTCAGAATCAGTTAGGTATAGGAATGAACCCAATTATTCCCTCCATTGACTTGTACCACTATCATGTTTTCTGCTTGATCCACCAAGGAACAGGAAGCCAAGTCTTGGCATTTACACTGTTAAGGAATAAAAACAGTGGAGCAATTTCACCCTACCTTTTTATTTGTACAAATCTAGAGTAAGTGAAGTTTATATAGTATATAGTGAAGTGAATGGAAGCTTCCAGTTACATTATACCATGATCCCCTGGTGGTTGAGATAATTGGAGGACTTTTCCTCAAGAACTGAGGATTTTAGTGTTTATTTCTGTGCTGCTATGAAGAGTGTTCCCCAGGTGCCCTTGAGGGTAGTCACCTGTATATGTAACCTGCCTCCTAGGAATTGGGCTTAAAGAGATTATTTAGCATGTCTCAGGGAAAATTTTCAGTGCATCTCTAGTTTACAACATCTTGCAGAGGACACTTGGCAAAAGAATGAACAGACTTGGTGTTTCTTGCAGCATCCAGTTATCCGGTGTGTCAGGGTAGGGATGGTGGTGATGATAGCTAAAAGAAACAACTTGCAGTCTTTTCTTTTGGGGTTGCTACTGTACAGGCTATAATGTCTTTTGCACTAGGGAATTAGGGATTTGTAAGGCACAGTAAGAGCGGTATGATCACTGGGTACTAAATGATCATATTATTGCTGGGCACTGCTGTGAAATACGTAGCAGTCTCAAGAGCACCCTAGAAGTAAATATGAAGCAGGTCATACTAGAAATATTTTCATAAGGTAATCCCATTGGGTTTTCTCCTGCTGGTGATATTTTGGAGAGGGGGACCAAAGGAGACTGTTTCTCAGCATCCTAGATGTGTTGAACAGAACTTACCTGCTGTGAAGCCAAATATTTGATACATGCCATAATGATCCTTTAATTTGAACGTAATGACTGTGTAATACTGACAGCAGCTTAAGAAGATAACCCAAAGGAACCTCTGTAAAGATTTCATCATGATTAACTCATTTGTCATTAACTGTGGTATAGAATTAATGTGGCTTGAGAATTGCATTGCAATTTACCAAAATACAAGATGGAAAATAGCTAGCGAGCCATCTGACAAGAAAGATCTATCACTGCATGAGAATTAAAATCAGCAAAGCAAATGACATGACTTGATATAGCTGCTGACCTAACGTTCCTTCAAGCATCTGAGAAGCATGATAATTCCAGTGCAAGCACATGTGTGTGTGTGTCTACATTATGCATAGTTTTAAATCACCCCTCCCACATTTTAAAAATACTTGAATAGTTAACTCGTTGGCAGCAGAGTTTCGAACACTGTTTGCCATGACAGCTGTTTGGAAACTGGCTCTGTGGCAGGGATGAAACAGCCGGCTTCTGGCAGGTTGGCAGCAGGTCCTGGCAGCAAAAATGAGCTAACAAAGGGGAACGACCATGTCAGCTCAGAGGATCCCACGAGCTAAACCCTCATGGCTGTGCGGTAGTTAACACTTGGTGCTGCATTGTCTGCTAGCTGAAGAATGTGGAAAATGCCGGTTACATTTTAGAAACAGGCAGAGGCCCAAAGTTGATTGGATTTGGACATGTAACAATTGTAAGCAGCTGGTCTGCTGTGGTTTGAGCTTATTATGTTCAGTTTAGTTTCACTGATGTTTTGTCCTTTTTCATTTGACTTCATCATGATATCTATCCCACTGTCTGTCTTTGGACGCTTAAACTCACAGGATCTCAGGGCAAAGACTGCTCTCTCCTTGGTGCTTACAGTCCCTGATAGACTGAGGCTTTGATCACCTCTTGAGGCCCCATTTAAAATGGATATAATTAACAATGTTTAATAATAAGCAGCTTCTGTAGTGCTGAAGTATATTTTTCTCATTCTTCTGCCGCTTTGTGTTTGTCCCTTATGAATATTCTTTCACTGAAAGCAGTAGGATCTTTTTATAACCTAGAACATACTTTTGGAGGCTCACGGGTGTGGGGAAATCATTACCAGGCAAAAATTGAACTTTAATGGCTGTGCAAACAGACTGCAAGCTTAGGCTTCTGATGGGATACAGCAGGGAAAAAAAGGCTTCAGGCAGCTTGCAAAACGGACATGTGCACACTCCCAAATTTCAGTTAAACCCGATCTCCAATTTTGCAGTGATTTTCCTTTGAATGTGTGATTTCACTTGAGTCTGAAAGTGATATAAATCAGAAAATAAGCATGTCATCTTCCAGTTTGAACAGACTTTTATATTCTGCGAGAGAATGCTGTAGGCTTTCACACCCCGATAATCCTGTTCAGGAAGTGAGGAAGACTAGGAAAAGTCAGCAGGCTAGAGAGAATTTGTACGAGCACAAAGTGACTACTGCAGCTTTTAATTTCCTTAATAAACATGAAAGCTAAAAAGCTGGGCTTGGGATGCTCTAGGAAAACTGGTGATTTTAAAAAGAAGAGAAACCCAAGCCATGCTGCTGTGGAAACTTGTCCATTCTGCATCCATCCTGCAGACACTACTCCCAGGAAAAAAGCCTTTGACTGTAATGCTTGTACCCTAAATGGGAAGAATGGTGGTAATTGTAGGCTGTAGTGAACTGTAGTGAAAAATAAGCACTTGATTGGCAGTTTTCTAAATTGTATTTGTATATTGATCTTGGCATCATTTCCTGTTGTTGCATTGCATGAGGAGCAGAAGTATTATTCATACACATAAAATTTCCCTGTCTGTCTGTCATGATCCCCCATCTTTTTCACAGCGATACTAGAAGGGATACAATACGGATGCCTAGTATAATATTTAGCTTGTATTAGATTTAATTAGAAGAATCCATTGGAATTTCTGTTTTGCAGGAAATTCTTCTAAAAAACCCAGACCTTTCAGAAAAAAAGCACTCCATAGAAGGGGTAGAATTATTTAGGAATAAGATGATTTGTTCAATTTCTATAGGAAGCTGCAAACCCAAGACTAAGGTTCTTGGCTCAGCCCTTGACTGCTGATTCTCCCAGGCCACTTGCTCACTGTCATCTCTAGCAGGAGTCAAGCAGTCTTGGGAGCTGGTACCTCCAGCACAGGGAACTTCTTGAAACAGTGACCTGCAAGATGCCTCTGTGGCAAGGCTTTCCTGGAACTGTAGTCCCTAGAGACCTCAGGATTCATGATGTGGAGGCAGTCCAGATGGCAGGACTGCCTGGAGACACTGCAAGCTTTGTTCCCTTTCAGGTCACCAGCCAAGCTGGCAGGAAACCTGGCAGGCTTTTGATAGGACCTGCTCCTCTTGCAGCCAAGTCATATATTGATCACCATGCTGTTGTCTGTTCTGCTGTTTTGTTGTGTTTCAACCAGAAATTTTATTTTGGGACCTAAAAACCTCTCCAAAGAGAGTTTCACTTAAATACGGAAGTTTCCACAAAATTTTCCAGTTTCAGTGGGTCAGCATTGTGCCCAAATCCCTGCCCGACTCCTTTTTATCCTATTCCTAGCATAGGCTGCTGCATGCCCATCAGCTACAGTTCTCCATAGGGAACTGCCTGTTCCAAAAACCCCCTTTTGGTCTATTTGGAAATTAAGCAGAAGATAAAAGCTGTGTCTTATGCTCTCTGTACAGACTTATGTCTGTCTGACATCAAAATACTGGCTCTTCACAGTAAGGCTGAGGTATGGCTTCTTTGTTACTCTGCCTTAAGTTTTCATGCAAAAGCTAACCCTCAGTTTTCCTCATTTAACTTTTATATCTACTTTTTTCCCTCTTCTCTGTATTTCTGTTGTTATACCCCCCCCCTTTTTTTTTTTCTTTTTAAGACATCAAACTACTTCCACTTGAAGTTAGAGGTCAGACCTCTACTTGTATAAACAGGTTAGGTTTGTTTGTTTATTTGTTTATTTTCATGAATACTAATGAAATTTTAAAGGTGATACAATAGTCTAGCAACTTTGGTTTTTGCCCAAAGAAATATGAGGGTGCCAGAGACTGGTAGGCTCTTTTTGTGAAAGTGTCTTTATAGAGGTGGCTTCTAGCCCAAAAGCAAACCATTTATGATGTTTAGTGGTGCTGGGATGGTTTGCCAGAATGGATGTTGGAAATGGGTTTTGTTGATTGATGGGGGGAAAAAATACCCAACTGACACTTGACTAAAACTTGCGCTGCAAAAAAAGGTGATTGGCAACATGTTTTAAACAAACTTCAGAAAGATGACATCAGTGATGAATATTTGACAAAGATTATTGTTTCAGTGAGCAAGTATGTGATTCTTTAGTCTTTGCTATGCCAGAGAGATTAACGTTAAGACACTATAATTTTAATTTGTTGTGGCAGCTGTATTTAAAATCTGTTCTTACTTGCTTCTTAATATTTGTAAAGAGGCATCAGAATTCTGGGTACTTTTTTTCATCACTGTATTTAGAGAATATGGGATGATATATCAAGGGTATAAACACAGGTCTTGTTTCTGTCTTGACTTTTGTATTCCCTTGAAATCATTGCTTGCTGTCCTTTAAACCACATACAAGTCTTACCAAGATCAAGAATCATTTTCTCACCAACATGGCCAGCAAAAATTTTGAATGTGCACGTTCATAAACTAGTTTATAAACTATTTTGAAATTGGGCAGATGAACCTTATTGTTCTACCCTAATATATATATTTAATTTTTTTTTCGGTGTTTTGTTTGGGTGTGTTCTGAAATCTCTGCAGGGCTTCTTTAACTGTAACGGAACATGTTCCTCTTGGACTTTTTTTTTTTTAATGTTTATTTTTAAATTGTACTTTTTCTGAGCAGCCCAGTAGGATAAAAAAGCTTGTGCTGCAGCTTCTCCTGTCAGACTTAAAGGAACACATCTGACACATTCCTTGGACAATGACCAAATGCTGTAAGTTCCCTCTGACACAGTTTTTATTCATACCCTTAGTGCCCCTGGACTCAGGAGAACATCCCTGTGTGAGCCCACCTGCCAGCAGCTTCAGTCTGCTAAGACAGTCTTGGGCTGCCTCAGGAATGCTGAAGTAACCTTCAGAGCACCTTGCAATATGCCCAGAAATACTTAAGCCTGGCGCAGCAGCTTTTTACTGATTTGGCAAGACTCCTGCTTTGAAGAGAAGACTCACACTTCTAGTCCCTGCCCCATCTTCCTTCCTGTAGTGCCTGTATTTCAGATTTTAGCAGCATCATAGTCTCCTTCTTGTCCTAGGAATGGATTTCCCCTACCAGACTTTGCTGGTGCTGTTCAATTTACTGGATTTGCCTGGTGCACGGGATCCCAGGGTTGAGGAGAGACTATGATTTAAGGCAGGTGCCACAAGGTAAAACACATTAAGTGTGTCACTGCTACCTTAGCCCTTCCTTCGCCGATCTCCACGGGGTCCCAGGGCACACTTCTTCATCTACTTGGAAAGATGAAGAGTTTGGTCTTCCCTCACAGGTCACACCACCTTTAACGACACATTTTCTGTTATTTAGCATGACCATTTCTATCTCCCTCACTGAGCCAATGTTACTGGTCAAAATAGGTGATGGTAAAGGACTTGGGGGAAAAATAGTACTAAATGCCACCAGAAGGCTCTGCAAGATAACATCCAGAACATAACCAAGCCGGCTCCTCATCATCTGTCTTGCATGCTGGGTGTGAGACACATTTTAGATGTCATTTGCAGAAACTCCCATGGTCTGGGAAGGTGATTTCAGAATGTGCTCCAGGCGGCTGTCACCTGTACCAAGTGTACCAAGTGGAAGATTGTGACTGCTATGGATATGCATAGTCTATGCCATGAAGTATCAAGGTTGTACCCCGAACAGACCTGGGGGCTAAGCTGGTCCTCTAACCCCAAAGGTTTCCATATTATCAGACCAAGGTTAGTAGGTTCTCCATCTCAGAAACTTTTTATCTGCCTACTTTGATTCCAGTTTCCCAATTCAAGCGATGTCTTTCCCCATAACCTCTAGTCCTCCTATTCTGTGTTAGTTCTCGGCACCTTGGTCTTAACATAACTTTTAATTTTACATATTCCTAATGGCATTGTCTGCACTTGCTAGGTTTGAATAACACATTATGAATGGAAGTATCAATAAGCCATTTGAGAAACCTTGCACCGGATCTAAAAACCGCTACAGTCAGTGAAAACATTTTCATGGCACTTCAGTTGACACTGAATCAGGCTTTTAGGAATTATATTTTAAAATTAAATGTCTGTATGAAAATTCAAAAAGCCATGAGATTATATTGTAGGAGTTGCTGTTTGTTTTAGTAAAAAGTTAAGTAACTTTTTCACTTTAAGACCAAGTATCTAATATAATCTGTACAGAGCACAACTGGTGTCCTGGTGATATCTCTGCCGCTTTGATTACACAGCCTGACCTTGCTGTCCTCAGGTACCCAGATCTCCCATTATATCAGTGGGAATTTCACACACGAGACATCATAAAATAAGAGCATTCTTGAATACACATTCCACTGTAATACTTTGGTTATAAAAAGACTTTGATTTAAAAACCAGTCACATAAATAAAAATCTGATTTTGTAAGAGCAAACAGTGAGGATTAATTTAATCTGTAAAGAAACTGCACAAGATCTTATATGTAATACAAGCTGTACCTAATCCCCTCTGCAGTACATGTTAGCATTCTTGCCTTATGTTTGCTGCTATGACTTATTGGATTTAGTATTATCCTAGCTCCAGCCTACTGTACATAATACTTCCAGGCATACTTTCCAATATAATATACTCTAATGAAATAATTGCCCATGTATTGTCAGTATATGATATTTTCCTTTCTTTAAAGTGATTGTTGTTGTTATTACATGATCTAATACCAAGATTGTCTTACACAGAATAACCTAAAAATAACTTCCTTGATTTTACAAAAATGGCATCCTAAAAAGTCTGAGTTTAATGATCTGAAGGTACAAAATCTTTTCCCAGCACTCGTACCCGCTGTAGACAGGATTACGCAAAAGCCTTTTCTTTTCTGAAGGTCTCTTTCTTTGCATCCATATCTCTTTTTCTTTAATGGTCTGATCCTGCAGTTCTGATGCAGCGTGTTGAAGACTAGTTCTTGATCATATGCTTTTTTCTCCTTTACTCTCAGATTTTTCCATGTCTGTCTGTCTGTTCTTCTTAGATCTCTCCTAATGTTATCTGGGCATCATTCATGATTCTTATCAAAGGCTGTTAATGATTTTCTTGTCAGGTAGAAAATTCTTTCTCTGACATCTTTGCCCTGCGCCTTAGGTTATGAAACTTTCCTTTGTTCATGCAGTAGTGACTTCTATCCCATCAGATAAAACATTCTTCCTTACCACTGTAAACAACAATAATTCATGAAATCCAATTAAATTATGCAGGTTTAAAGATATCAGCAGTGTCAGCCACGAGGTGAAAAGAAATGAAATGCAAATGTATTTGTTTATATAGTGGTTTGTATTTTTCTCCCAGCCTTTGTGAATTGAAGGGAGCTAAGCATGTCAGAAAGTAGCAGAGGGTGCTGAATGAAGGAACGGTGTTTCTTGAAATAGGTGGCTTCAGGTCTTAGGGTTAAGAGCATATGAAGTAGGCTGAGGACACTTGGAGGGCAAAGCTGAAAGTGTCAAAGAAACTGAAAGCAAAATTGCTTCTGTTATCAACAGGAGTCACACTCGGTGCTTCCTCCATGAAATAGAACACGCCAAATAATCTATATTCTGTGTTTAAAAATGGTTTAATTTTTCCAGTCACAGAGACAACATAGCTAGTATTTTAGATAGGTAGCAAATAAGCGACTGTAGTAATCCACTCTCAGATCTGTTCATATATTTTGTAGGAACAGAACATATGTTGGACTCATAAAATGACTTTGGAAACAGGTAATGATTTTTTCTTCACTTGAAAAAAGAAGAAAAAATAAAGCCAGAAACTCAAGTTACACAATTTACAGGTGTTTTCTTTCATTTTACATATAGGGGTTTTTGCTTGAGAACAGTTGGATGTTTAAACAGTCTGTATGTTTTCAGGAAATTAAAGCTTCTCCAAATCTGTTCAAGTTGTTCAGAGATTCAAAGGTACTATTGAAGCTGATTGGCACCCCATTTTCTGCAAATGTACAGGTAATGTCCTTGTGCTAAAGGACACAAAACCTTCATGTTTTGGGCTAAGGTTACTGTGGAATGGGAGAGGTATATTCCCACTGATGACACTTCTCATTTTACAGTAAGTCTTCATGGCTGCAACAGGAGAAGCTATACCCAGTTCACAGCAGTTTTCTCTCTGCAGAAACTTGTAATAAATGACTGTTTTTAGGTCTGTACCCTTCCTTCATGGTCAAAGACATGAAAGTACTGGAAGATGCATGCATCTGGTGCCTCGTACTCATGCATAGCTGTATGTATGTCTCAGGTAACTTTACATATGGCCTTCTCCAGTCTGAAACATGAGGGGCAAGATGGGCTGGTCAGTGGGGTGGCTGCTGTGTGGACCGATTGCAGCCGTAGCACCTACGTGAGGAGTCAAAGGGGATGCTGTGGCGCTGTATTTTAGGGCAGAGATGTACTATCTGATGGGGCTCTGAATTCAGCAGGCTCTTGGGGCACCAGGATGGGACAGGTTGCAGCAGTATGTCATGCTTTAAAAACCAGCAACTTGAGAGCTCTGCTAAAGCTCTGGCAGCATGACAGGATAACTCGTTCTTCCTCGCTCTTCGGAGGCTGCAGGTACTTGACTGCACATGTACAACAGTGCAAGGGCTAAAAGATGGTACTATCAAGTGTTTCAAGCCCAGTATACTTTTCCTGTGGGTCAGATGATATCCATGAAATGGAAAATACCCATCATAATAAAGGAGGCAAATAATTTACAATTTCACTTCAATTCTGAATAAATTAATAAATACTTTTTTTTTTTCCCAGTCACATGGCTGGTTCAGGAGGGAAGTTTTCAGTAGATTAACAGCATCCCAATCTTTGTACACCTTTCCATAGATTATGATTTATATATTAATTTCTGTGCTTATGTATACTATGTCTGCTAGAAGTTGCTCCCTATTCATTTTTTGCTTTCAGCTTCTTGAAAATAATGTCTTGTTGATAATATATGATCTCTGTATAATGTCTTGTTAGTTCTTCAGTACTCTTCTTGACATCTCCACATGAACATATACCTTCATACTATTTTCACGTGAAACTTTTGTGTCAGTTACTTGTCTAGTTTACTGCCAACCCTTGATATGTAAATCTTATTTGTGAAACATCTGTCCTTCATCTCTCAGGTGCAGTTAAATAACACGGATCATCTGAAATAACTAAGCTTTTCTTACCTAGTTTATCAACAAAGAGCTGCAATGCCCTAGAGAGTTAGACAGTCTTTGTGCTGCCTTTCAAAACTTCAGTTTTAACATAGTTAAATTGTCATCCTTGATGGGTTATTCTTCCTTTCAGATGTAGATCTGAACAGAAACTGGAAGGAGTATAATCTAGCTCTCTGATTTTCTTCTTGAATACTTCATACTCTATAAAAATGAACACTGATGTTCTTTGTGGTGTTCCTACAAGGGGATAAGTACAATTGGGTCATCCAAGAGCAGTAGATGGACCATGACATTACCTATTCAAACAGTAGCCTGTGTGTGTTTGCCAGCAAATCCTCTCTGTGCACAACAAACCTACTGTTTTAGCAAGTTACACAAGAGATTTTGTCCTCAGATTTTGTTTAAAAGTTTCCTTGAGAAGATTAATTTATTTGTATGAATATTTATAAAAAGGCCCAAAGAGATACAGGAAATCAACTGTAGAGATGCTCATTGTTAGAAGAGGAGCATGTTATTAACTTAACATACTAATCAGCAGGAATATTCCACAAGTGCCCTTCTTGGTACACAAATACACAGTGAGCAGCTGAAACAACTAAGCGGAAGGGCTACGTTCCTTACCAGGGAGGAGCTGCCTCCTTCTTTTGGCTAAGAGGTATAATAGGATGTTCATAAAAATACAACTCAAAGGCACCAAACCAGTAAAAGACCAGAGCGGGGCCATCACAGCCAGGGATTCTGGAAGATTTTTAAGTGACATTTTAGAAAATGAAGCTTGGACAAGAAAAAGTCTATTACCATGTGTAAGGGAGTATCATGCAAATAGTCAAAGTGGAGACTTAGTCTCGGGCTAATGCATGTCAAAGCAGCGTTATCTTCACCTCACTGCTATCGAACCTCTGGTCTCCTCCCCCCAAAATTTTCACTGGAGCGAAAAAGAAGTTTTTCAACCAGGATAGACACTGCTGCTGCAGCTCCCCAGCTGTAGCACTCCTGTCCTGTCCAGCTCTGATCTCATTTCAGTCAGGCACAGCTCTGCCCCTCCTTATCCGCCAAGGCTTTTCACAGTGGCTCAGTCTTGCCTTTTCCTATGTTCCAGCCCACCATTGCCCTAGGAGGTGTCTGATAACGAGGAGGATTGCTCCTTCGTCTTACAGCAATATTCCCATCAAACATCATCGTCAGGGACTGATAAGCTATCACCTGCCTGCAATACACAGAGCAGGACTGTGAGCCAAGGGCCTGCAGATCTTTGCTTTACCTCCCTGCCTCCTTCGCTTCGCTATGCTGCTGCTGCATTGGGAGACCTGGTGGGTGGGCTGAGCCGACACCTGAGGGCTGCTGCCCCCGGCTCTGCTCTCCCCAGGGCAGCTGCCCCAGCCTGTGAGTCGCAGGGAGGTGGCCAGCTGGAGCTGGACTGATGGATGTGCTCGTGAGAGCCCTACAGCTGTCAGCCAGCCGTTCACCCTTCTCTCTGGTTTCTCTACCCTTGATATGTTTGGAGCAGCTGGTGGGGGCGCAGAGTGAACAGCTGCAGATTTGCCTTCCTCTTCCATCGTGACCGACTCAGGGCGTATTCATCAGAGCAGGACTGGAAGGAGTACACCTCTCTCTCTTGCCTTCACTTATCTGATACTGTCATCCTCACCACTGACAGTGTTCTTCTCCAGCACCATTTCTTGGCATCTTGCTGATAAAATAGGAAGAAAGTACTGTTAAGTCTCTAGGACATGATCTTATGAAGAAGAGCCAGAAGAGTACAATACAAACTGCCTCAAATCAGAGAGTAACTAAAAAAACCGTTTGTTGTTTAAAAGCTGGACTTTAAAAAGCCACTTTTGGGGAGGAAAGCATTTCTTTGTCCACTGTGCACCTCTGTGAGTATGAGGAAGAATCAAGGGAAAGAAAAAGGTCTGTGAAGAGAGTGGTAGCTTCCAACTGTTTACCTCTGGCAGTGGGCTATGGATTATTCATTGCAGAATAGTAGCTAGTAACTCTGCTTTTAAGAGCTAAGATAACCTGAGTGCACCTTGCTCCCTTCATGTATCTGTTTCAAGGAGAACATTTTGAACTATTCAGTCTGTTTTCCACTCATTGTCATTGTTTGCGAGCATCTTGGTGAGCTGCAGGGCTCTCAGTTTACAGGTGGAGGATCGCCGGGAAGCCATGGGGCTGCCAGCTCATCTGAGAAATAACATGAGGTAGCTATCAGGCAGCTATGGCTTGTAGCGGTACGTTCACTTATGCTGGTAACCTAGATGCTCACTACAGAGTCCTTTTGCCTCCTGTATTAAGACCATCATCATTTTTACTAAAGTGCTTTGATGTTGGCTTACTACCTTTAAATCGCTTGTAGTTTAAGATATTTGTAAACAAAAATATTTATTTCCAACACAAAAAATAGATTGTTTCAAATATTTGTACAAAAGAAGGAAACAACAGGAAAGAACAACAACAGCAAAAGCAAAAATAGCTATTAATCTGTTGCTAAAAGTTGAAATCTGAAAACCCTCCTTCCTTCTATCCAGCTGACTTGCTGCAGAAGATTTCCTGAGCTGCGTGGTCAAGGGCACTGCTTTTTTGCCTTATGTCTCAGATTGCATTCATCAGATTGCACCCTTCCTGGTGAGGAATACTGCTTTTTAGTGGGTTTTTTTTTTTTTTTTTTTTTTTTTTTTTTTTTTTTTTTTTTTTTTTTTTTTTTTTTTTTTTTTTTGGAGGTCTGCAGGGGTCCCAGTCACGTTTATAGCTCTTCGGAGTATATTAATGTATCACTTATCCAGGATGTAGGTCCTGAACCCTCCTGAGGTACAGTGTCCCTTTGGCACATCAGGAGCTGTCCACTTTACTCCATAGGTCTGTTATCAGCAGCTTAACTCAGTGGGGAAAATCTTCTTGCCAGCCTTGTCACCCCCAGTCTCACTGTGAAATGTCTGCATCTACTGAGTCATGTTATTCTATCACCTTTTAAAATGATGAACATATTTCATGCCAACATTTAAGTGGGATTTTTGCACACAGCTCATTACTAGTTGTTGACTGAGACCAGATACAAAGACATTTAACCACTCTGAGATGTGGTTACCTATAGGTTAACTGATCTCCTAAGTTAGTCTTTGAAGGACCCTGTTTACTCACTCTTTGACCTGTACCAACTTTGAGGTATTCTAACTGCAGTTACGCATTTTAGACTGAACCACAGAAAACCAGCTATAACTTGTCTTCTGTATTATGTATGGTATCCTAATCAAAAGGAGAAAAAAGTTAGAGGCACACCAAAAAAAATTCTTAATATCACAAAGCTTTGGACCTTTCCATATTATTATTATTGGTATGTCTGTGTGCTAAGCCTTTGTAGCTTTTTTCATGTTTAAAGTCCATTTTTGAAATTTGCTTCTGATGATTAAATGCATCCTAATATGAAACTGTCATTAGCAAACACTCTAAATACGTGTTAGTTTCAGACACTATAATTAGGTTCAGCAAATGCCAACATTTTTTAGCAGATGTGATTATTTTTCTCCTTAAAACATAAGGAACTGAATTCAGTAAACCTATTTTAATGCAACATTTGATTTAGAGAGATGGAAGACCTAGAAGGACTGATAGTAAAAAGTGCTGAGCCCTATCCACTCTTGACTTCAGCCAAGGCCATAAGATTAGACCTAGAGTTGGTGAAAAAAATCCCACTAATTTCTCTAGTCAAATTAGCGTTACCTACTGCTATGTTGTCCTTGAATTTGACAAAAATAAGTTGGTAATGATAAGGAAAAGTGTTTTTGAAATGACAAAGATATTGAGAAATGGATAAATGCATAGTCTCCAGTTAACACCAAGTTCAACAGGAGCATTTGAAAGATGTTATGCAAATTAGTCTTGGTGTGCTATGCATAACTGCTAATTCTTTTTTCCAAGATAGCTCATTTATGTCATTTTCCAATAATCTTAGGTCATTCACTTTAAAGGGTTTAGCTTTTCTCCCTTTGAAGGCAATGACAGAACCCCTACTGATTTTGAGGTTAAAATCTAAGAATTCTGAAAGAATGGTTTATAGTCAGCGCCAGCTTGTGTGGCTTTCTCTTATTCTAAGAATTTACAGCATTGAGTGGCAATCCTTGGAGATTTCAACATAATGTATTTTGGCTAAAGGGTGAAGGAAAGAACTTCTCATGCAGTTTGCCCTCTGCCAGGATGGCAAGGTGCTGAATACTTCTTTTCTTTCTCAAGGAAAACTCTGTTGTAAATGAAAACAAAAAAAGCCTTATAAATTGGTTGGAATGACGTGATTTACCCTGCTGGATAATTCTTCTTTATAGACAAGTTTTACCCCATTATGTTTGTGCATTTCTTTTTTGTTACCTTCTCAGGTGTCCCTTGCTATTTGAAATAAAAGGTAACTACTATTGTATTTCCAAGAAAAGAATATTAGAATAGTAACTACTTTTCTAATACAGTGTTTGATTGAAAGAAGTGTTCATCTGAGAGCAAAGAAATGAATCTTCTGTTTGTTATGAACAGCCAGCCGTTCCAGTAAGAACAGAAATGTAAGAATAGGTTCCACAGGTTTTCAGATCATTGGGGAATGAACTGTAACATGAAGTACGTTATTATAAAATAGAAAAACTGGGTTCGAGCTATCTGAATTTTCACTCAATTTAGATAGTGTGCTGACGTTTATTGCTGCTCTAGTGGTATGTGCAGTAATTGTACAAAGCTGCCTTACTCTTTGCTTGTTCATGTGTAAATCAGCTGCTCGCCGAGTTGAGGAATTTTGTCTTTATTTTTCATGTTTGTACAAAACACAGAAATCTGACCTGAATATTTCATTTAGTTCTGTTTGGAGGAACTGATTATCAAGGCATCTTGTATTTATTGATTAATCTTCAGCACTCTCCACACCATTCTCAGTCTGTGTTTGGGGAATCCTCCCTTTTTCTGTTCTTACTCACTGGCATCTCAGCTGTGACCTGTCCACTGCCCACATGGGAGAAGTTCTTTTCCACCATCTTTCTAACTGCCTTTGTTTATAGCCTCACTGACTGCCCTTAATTTGACCTCAGATAATTTTATTAAAATTATATTGTTTTACTGCTTTCTCAGTGTTGCTTGGACATCCCTATAAATCGGTGCCTTTAATAGTCATCTTACCATGCCTCTGTTTCCTAGCTTCTTTATATACCTCTCTCATTCCCCCTTTCCTTCCCCTAACAGCTGCCTAATTCTTGTCAGCTCCTTATTTATTCTCTGCTAATTTGAGAATGAGATGTAATTCTATTATGTTCATGCTGAGTGCAGTAAATTCTGCATCTCTCTCTTGTTCACTGAGTTTATCTACTTGTCCATGTCATCCTCAAGCTATATCGTGGTATCTTACATCATGTCAAAAGTTCTTATCATCATACCCTTTGATTTGATTATGGTTCTCATCAATTCAGACTCTCATCTGGTCTCTGTGGTCAGAATGATGAATTCCTTAAGCGTTGATGCAGACAAAGAAAAAAGAGAAAATAAATAAATAAATAAGGCCATCAGAGACTGGAGAAGGTGCAGAATCAGAGTGACCGTCCCAGCTGCGTGTTGCTACATCGTGCACATCTGGCAGCTCTGTCAATTTATTAAAAGTGGCATTTATTTTTCCACGCCTTGCCTCCCTAAGTCCCATTTCTGCTCTGTGCTTCATTCATAAGAAGAAATTGGGAGCCAAGTATACATTAACAAGTTGTCCTAGTTACACGAAGAATGGAGTGCAGAAAGGCTCTCAAAAAGAAGCAATATTGTATTTAGTACGAGAAAAAAAGGACAGTAGAAAGATCAGAAAATAAAATAGGTCTTGGGTAGCCCTTTTTGGCTAATTTTAGTCTTTGCTTTTCAGATTGTCTTTTATATAATTTAATAATATCCTGTTTTGATTACAGTGTTTATATTGAAACTATTACGTACATCATAATTGTCAGTACAATAAAAGCTGTCCAATGTTCATCTTGTATCTACAGATACATTAAAACTTAGATCTAAGATTTATTCTGTTCTTGGTCTAGAGCACTTGCATATGGTACAAGTATTTTGGTTTTGGGGTTTTTTTTGGATGTCATGATTGGCTAATTTAAAATACTGTCACTTCACCACCCCTTACCAATCTTCAACATCAATTCTTTCTTTTTTTTTTCTCTTTGGAACACCTAGTATTAGAGTTACCTCCGAGATTACCAATTGCCACACCATCCTCTGTGCTGTCCTGTAGTCCTGGAAGAGTCTGATTCTGTCACTTCCTTCTTCAGCTTTTTCAGGTGTCCAAGTTATTTTTTCCTAAATTAGGAACACTTTCTATCTTAACTTCTTCTGCAGTCCTTTCGAGTTTTCTCTACTTATACTTCAAGATTTACATTGTTGGAACAACATTTGCCCTGATAAAGGATACACAAATTCCTCTGTTCTATTCTTGGCTTTTTATCCATCCTCTAGTGCGGTCATTATTTGTCTCCTGGTTTTAAAACTATCAAACCAATTAGAAAAGAAAAAAACATAGGGATACAACGCAGTGAGTCATGACATTTGCTAATTATCAGGAGGATAATACACTTTTCACGTTGAACTGAATTCTTATCTTTGTCTATTTCTTCCCTGAATGTAATAAACTTCAAAAAAAAATCTATCTGATCATATAATAACTCTTCACATGGGAATTCATGGTGTTTTTTTCATTTTTTCTTCTGTCTGGTGGTAGGGATGGCTGTCATGTTTTTCTGCTTATCATTTTAACATGTGTCTTGATAGTTTCTTTTCGGTCTCCTAAAAAGTCTGCAGCTCTTCTCTGTAACATCCTTACATCAAATCTAGTAAGAAATCTAATTTAAAAAAATGTATACATGGATTGTAATGAAGGAATTCATTATCGAGTCGCTACCAGTGCCAAAGATAGGACTAATCATATATGAGACTATGGGGATTTCTTTCTTGTATTTGGCCTTGTTATTACTCTGTTCTGGGCTCTCCCACCACAAGTGATAGCTTCTTCATCTTGTCCAGTTAAGGAACTGCTAGAGAGGTCTACACACAGCCTAAAAATGGTCATTTTGGGTGTGGGAGGAAGCAAGTAGCACTCTCAAATGGCACATAATTTCTACTGGTAATTTTGCAAACTTCATCAGTACTGGGTAATAATGTCCTGTGGTTTTAATCTACTGTTTCCAATCCATTAAAAAATAATTACGGATTAGTCCACCCATATACATTCAGTTATAACAGTAAATGGAGAAGAAGAAAAAGGATTTTTTCACTTTTCTTATTCTGTAAGGGTTTGATCCAGTGGTAGAAGAATGGGAGGAAGATCACCTACTTCCTGAAAAATCAAGGCATTTCCAGTGAATTGGGAAAGGAGGAAAGTGTGGAAAGGCTGGAGGAAGAGAAGAGGAAAAGTCATCTGGTTCTCTGGGGGTCAACCACACTCTGAGTGATTGATTGAGTGATTAGATTTGGTTTGTTGCTGCTATCTATGGAGCAAACCTCACATCCATCTTACAGGCTAGTTCATCTGAAAATTTATTCAGGAAAACTGTTGTGTTTTGTTCTGCTGTGATGCATGTAGAGAAAATTAGTATAGAGTCCTTCTTGCTAAGTATCTACACCTGCTATGGCTCATCCCTAGCTTCCTGATGAGCATACAACTACCAGATGTTATCTGAAGAGTGGCTTGTCAGCAGCTGGATAGCATGGCCAAGGATTGATTGCTAAGCAGTATCACTTGTCAAAATATATGAGCAATGTTAATGTTACTCTGCATTCCATTTTTTTTGTCTGCAGTCTTAAACACTTAAGTAATGCAATGAAATTGTAACATCTGAAGGAATATAGCAAGCTTTGTTGCACTGAATGAAAATAGCATAAACGGGGGGCATCTGTCATGTTTTTAAAACCAGTAGTTACGGTGTCTTTCTCATTATTCAAATTGCTTTCAGGTAGTTCTGCATTTCTCTGTCAAATCTCACAGTTATATGTGAATTATAAAATACTGAGATTATAAAAATATTAGATATTCAGTTGTTTGCGACACCAGAAGACACTGGAAGAGTAACAAAATATTTACATGACAGGAATACAATACAGCATGTCAGTTCTTGGCAGCAAGACCTTATTTTAACCAGTGTTTTTGTTTGCTAGGTTACTGTAGGAAACTTTTCATAGGTGCTTTTTCTAAGACAAGCTGTGAGCCTTGGAAATTGAGATGTGGAAGCAGTGTCTACTCTGAGATGACGATGCGTAAATGTGTGTTTATCTTGAGACAAATAGCTATCCTAGTGATGCCTGACCAATTCCAAGATTCTATTTAAAAAATCTGTAATTTCATTGAATGCTGGATTTGTACATATCATGAAAGTGGCTGGGGTTTTTTTTTTGGGGGGTT
>NW_008795029.1:469907-471550 GCF_000699145.1 Aptenodytes forsteri
CAAGGGCTAAATGTATCTTGTTTTCTGACCTTGATTCTATTTTATCTCTGTTTTTGGTGAGCTGGACAAAATCAAATACATTAATATGAAGTGTTCTATCACCAGGTTTAATACCAGCTCAGTCTTTGTCCCCCAGTCCAAGTACACTTGTGCTTCTTTGTGGACTTAAACACTGGCGTAGTCTTCTTGAAACCAGTGGGGCTGTGAGTGAAGAAGTGCCTATGTTCTCTAATGTTCAGAGAAAGCAGTTTTACAATGCACTTAGAGCTTGTCCAGATATACTTCCATAGTTTACATGGTCAAATTTTAAGTGTTGTTTATATCTTTTGGTTTTTTCTTCAGAATTCCCTTTTCATTCCTGGAGTTCAGTCAGGAGAGAATACCTAACATGACTAATATCCTTTTTCTTGTGAATAAGCAAATTGTACAATTTGCTTTGTAAAATCACTGACAACAAAATATTCCCTCCTTTGGGCTCATCTCAGAAACCTAATCTTTCTTTTTGTTCTCATACTTGAAATCTTTGTTTATGACATGTACATCCACCACCACGAGTACTGCAATTTCTTCTCTGTTCTTTCTCTACTTTCCAGCCTAGCAAAAGGTTGCAGTGGAAATCATGTGTCTTTCCAACAGGTGGACCAGATTTCTTCCTCTTCAGTATTCCTATTCAAAATCCTTTTGCCTCAAGTTTAGCTACCACCTCTCCTCAACGTTCATCCTGTCTCTGCACTTGCAGTTATCCCTTGTTCTCATTTCTCTTCATTCTCCATTTCATGCCACTTACTCTGCCTAGTCTTTTCATTCTACAGTTTCTCTGGGACCCTTCCTCCCTCCTCATTTTTGCATGGCTTTAATGCTGCCCTTCAACATGCACCAGAACTTCCTGCTCTTATACAGTATACAATATACAATGCTGTTTTCTTTCCGTTTAAACTTTCACTTCTTTTGCAAAGCCCACTAATGATAATTACCCATGTAATAGAACTAAATATTTTATTTAGCACATGTGATTTTTGAAAATGGAAGGCCTTTTGACATAGCCAGGTGTCACCTCTTGAAAAGTTGGTGCCTTTCTTTCATTCACCTGCAGGCTGTCATTCATACTTGAGCAGCTGACCTCACATTTTTGGCACATGGACTCCCAGAGAAGGGGAGAAAGCACAGTGCCCTGCTGCAGGTGGGTACATGCTGCCCACGGACTTGCACAGTCAAAAGATCCAGCTGAAAGGCGCAATCCCCAGCTACGGTGTAGCGTTGCAGATCCTCCCTTGTCAAACAGCCCCACATGCTTCCCTGCTTACATGGACTAGTGCATGTTAGGAGAGAAGAAATTGGAGACATTGGCCGTACAGACAGTACCTCTGTTCCCAGTTAGTCTGATGTAAAGATGAAGTTAATGGCTTGCAGCGATCAAGAGTCTATCCTGTACCTTGACATTCTCTGTAAGGGACTATAGAATCATAGAATAGTTTGGGTTGGAAGGGACCTTTGAACGTCATCTAGTCCAACCCCCACTGCAATGGGCAGGGATATCTTCAACTAGATCAGGTTGCTCAGAGCCCCGTCCAACCTGACCTTGAATGCTTCCAGGGATGGGGCACCTCTGGGCGACCTGTGCCAGTGTTTCACCACCCTCAGCA
>NW_008795029.1:472113-501372 GCF_000699145.1 Aptenodytes forsteri
CCAGGTGCAGGACCCTGCACTTGGCCCTGTTGAATTCTCTCTTGTTCCTTGCAGGATGGAGTATGCAGTCAAACCTGTCACATAAATGCTCCCAAGTTCCACCATCCTAAATTTTCACTATGGCAATTCAATAGATAAACACATATATTACAATCTGAAATGAGACAGATCCAAATACTTTTTCTCCACATTTTCTTCAAGCCAAAATCAGAAATGTTTCCTCTTCCTTTTAGCTCTGTCTTCAGAAAAGCATCCTTTGTCCATTGCTCCTGTTCACCGGTGTTTACCGAGAGTCCTCCTGGTTTTAACCAGCATGGGTTGCTGGAAGTGTGATGTTATTAGACACTGCAGTCTGTCTGCCTGACAGTACCACCAGAGATGAACCTGTCAGGAACGTCTCCACCAAAAAATATTGCTCAAAGGGCTTTTTGTCAGATTATTTGACACTTGCTCATGAACTATGACTAACATTGCCTCTTAAAACACTCTGTATGTTTATTTTATAAGCCATATGGCCCAAACTGGCCTAGTGTTGTATAGGTGTGAAAGAAAGTCTGGATATATTTAATTACTTTGGACTTCTGAGCTTTACAGTAAAAAGTTTCCATGGCAATGTAATTACTGTATTGTGTTTTATAAAATTTATCCCTATTTCCCCTGGTTATTTCTAGATTTTTTTTTTCTCTTTCTTTTGAAAAATGATGTTTTCAGGAAGAAAAACCCACCTAAATAATTAGTTCTGCAAAACTATGGTTGTGCATATTATACCTAAAACCAGATTTGAAATATGTGGCTGTTAGGAGCTGAGAGATTTCACCTAAGGGTTTTGCTAATGGATCACTGGAAGCCTGTGAATATGTCTCTTTCTGCTCTTGTGGGAACTTTGCAGAATAGTTAATAGAATCTGAATTAGTAATCCTCACTAATGAGTTAGACCCTTTTCCCTTTGTAGTCCCTTTAACACTTTGTAGCTGTTAAAAGTGGAATGTATACAAAATAGTAGGTAAGAACCTTTCAGATGAATAAAAGATTTAAATATGGCTAGGCTATCAGTTTCCCTTTACAAGAGCTCTCACTCAGTGAAGTGATGACTGTGGTAAGCATGACACATGGTAAGCAAACGTAAATCCTCTCTGAGCACAGTTTCCTTAAATTATTATTTGATTTTATAAAAAATATTTTACTGTGGTTCTGCTGTAGGTTTCTCGAAGAAGTAGTAACCAAATTCCTAGGTGACTGTTCTTGGAAAAGTGATGCAGGAATTGTGCTCGGAGGATGATGCAGCCTGGGTGTTTAAAATACAATGCAGGTCTGCCTTTTGTGTGCCCTTAATCTGAAACCGGGTAATGCGTCAGTATACATTGACTTGTTATTCTGCGGTCTGATAAATAATTGTACGGACTTTTTCTTAGTGATGCATTTTCTTAGGCATTTTGTCTTACAATCAGTGATTAAAATATCATTAGATAACATGTGCATAATCATGATATAAACCATGCAGGGCTTGCAGTTTCTTTCTTCTGACATAAATATTTCATCTGTGAAAAAGATGCAATGTAATACAAAGAAATGACAAAACAAGAACATATCAAGGCATGTACACACAAGCATGCTTCTTAGCTCAATTTAAATGAACCCATGCATAAACCAGGAGAGTCTGAAGATGGCTGTGAGCTCTATCCTGATTTTTTACCTTACAACATACTGAAAAATTATCTGTGATGCTAAAAGGTGGTTATTTTTGGCAACCGATATCAATTTCCTATTCACACAGCAACTGGTGGCAACTAAAAATAATCCTGTTTTAGTACCAGCTAAGAATCTGGTCGCATTTGGCACACAAACAACATGCACAAATAAAATTTAAGATCCCTTGCTCTGCTATTTCATCCGAGCCCCCTCATCAAGCCTCGTTTGCTGCCATTTGAAAGCTATTGAAAAGCCATTAACTGGCAGGACTGCGAGAGCCGCAGTGCAGCAGCACACCTCAGTGCTGGAAGAATGTGGCTGCAAGTGCACACCAATTAAATCTTTCTATTCCTGGGGATGTGGGATTAGGAGCGGTGTCAATCACTTGTGCTACAATAGCACGTGCAGTAGTCATGGTTCAAGACGCACAGAGGTTTATCATAACTCCAGCAGTCGGGTGAGGATGACTTGGAAGCCTCTGCAAGATCCTGGAACAGAAACTACGTTAAATAATGTATTCTGAGGTATACTGGATACCTGAGGAAGGGCTCTAAATAATGCATTTTCTGGGCACGACAGTTGTAGCAGAAGAGAATGCTGAAACCTGTAGCAAGACTACAGCCTGAGATGAAAGAATGTCTCATTACCATTTTATCAAATGCTGTAAGTAACAAAGTGGTTATTTTGATTTTAAAACTGTCTTTTTATTTTCTGAGGTGTGTCTTTTCAATGCATATGCAAAAAGTCGAAGATGCTGCATGATGTCAACGTGGTAGTCGGGAAGGGGAGTTGTTACTTTGCATGTGAATATGCAGGCAGAGCACAGTGTTTCTTTTTCTCCTCTGTTCAGAGGCAACTTCATTGTGTGTGTGATAAAGCCCTCATTCTGAAGTTCATGCTGATCAGCTTTTAAAACTTTTTTGTAAATTAATCACCGAAGAAAATAATATCCAAAAAGAAGAAACGTCATTCATAGCGTTATGTTACAGATGCCTATAAGGACAACCTCGAACGTGGCTTTTACTCTTTACAAGGGTAATACAAACGAGAATAGATTCATAATTAGGAGCACATCTCGGCATCTATTGTAGATCAAACAATGTATCCCCTCCTTATCAGAATATTTAGCTATTTGCTGTGACAGACTTAAAAAATAATAATGAACTTTTAACCTTGAATCCTGCAAGCTGCCTCCTTAAAGACTGAAATTAGGATCTATGCTAAATGTATTGATTCAATGCAGAGCAAATTCCTAGCAGCTTTTTTTTTTTTTTTTTTTTTTTTGCCTATCAAGGCTGCTCGTCTTCCTAGCTGCACATTTTTCGAGCTTTTTGGGTTTGCCTTTTAAAGCATCCAGGGTCTGAGTGGAAATTGCTGGTTTTACATTAGATAAATGAATTATTGTTTAGATACTTATTTTGGACAGCCACTAGTAGCTTGTTAGCCGTGGATATTTTTTACTGCAGGAGTTGGAAAACTTCAGACTTCTGGTGATTATGTCACTGTTTTTACATGACAAATAGCAGATTGCTGTAAAAGGTTTTCTCTTCAGATTGTGGTCTTTGGTGACTTAAGTGTACCAAGGACATTTCTGAAACTATTTTTAAAATACTGTGTTACAGTTAAGAAGCGAGTAATGTGGTTCTTTGATATTTTCATATGAAATTAAGGTGCCCTGGAAGTATTTTGGTAATTCAGGGAAAAATGATTTATGAGGGTTTCCTCTTGTCTGGACTCAATGGGACTTGTGTATGGAACTGCTTTTAGTACTGGTGGGAGTAACAAGCCTAAACTCCCTGCTCATGCAGAGAAGCACAGATTAGTTTTACTGCATAGTTTTAAAGGTGCATTCTAAGAATAAGCCTTTGAGCTTGTCATGAGATTTGATAAATGCAAATGAGGAATTTGTGGCATAATAACTATCCTGAAGATGTCAGAAAAGTATTGTTCAGTCTTTAGTCATTTTGGAATTACTTTCTTAAAGTGAAACTGTAGCGAAGGTATATGGGCGTGTGTGTGTTCAATAGCATATTAAATATGTAACTCTACAATGAAACTATACGTTCCTTAATTGGAAAGAGATGAGGATGACCGTGAGGTTCTCTCATTAAAAAGAAGCGAACGACAACTACTTGGGGTGTTCATTGCATTGGTTAGAGGGCAGGGATGAAGGACTAAAACACAGCAGAGGGAAAGGTGAATGTACAGCATTAGTTTTGGCAATATTATTTGTTTCCTCTTTTCTAACTTTGGAATTTTGTAATTAGTGCTTTCTCACTAAATCAGGGTATTTTACCACATAGCACTTTTCCTTCCAAAGACCGTCCTTTCCAAGACAATGGGTGCTGGCTGGAGCCTGCCAGAAGGGATTTTTACTGCCTGTGCTTCTCCATACAGAACTGGCAAAATGCTTCCATCTCCACCTGTAATTAATGAAGGAGAAACACTTCCCCTGTCATCCTCCCCTGAGCGTTACCATTTGACTTAACATGCCAATAGCGTTGCTGATGTTTGTGTTTGGCAGACAGCTGGGATCAAATATGGGCCAGGGCTGCATGCAGGGTGGCAGCACCAGTGACGTTCTGAGACCTGCTGAGAGCAGCTGAACCTCACAGGGCTTGGGATGTGACTCTTCACACCCCACATTGTTTTTTAATCCATTTCACCAATGATTTCCATATCGGAACGAAAAGACATTGAACCAGAGGAAGTGTGTTTGCAGAGCACTGTCTCTTGGTCTACTTTGGGGAGAGGGGAAGTATCTAAAAGATATAAATTAATGGCACTTTAAAGCTAGTATTTTATGAACTGTAGTGCTATATGCCTGGCTTTTGCATGTGTTTGCACTTTGTTTTTTTAATCTCTGCAGAGATTAAGTGTGGACATCTGAGCTGAGAAGGGCTATAGCTATTCTCCTACGGTGTTAGTACAGTTTTACTAATATTCTTTCATTTTTTCAGTGCACTGCTCCCACTAGGAGGCTGTGAAAATGAGATATACTGTCACCATCTTGTCATAGGATGGTGACAGTAAAGATCCAACCTTGGGAGGTCTCCAGTCCACCCTCCTGCTCTAAGCAGGGGCAGCTGTGTGGTCAGACCAGACTGTCTGGGGCCATGCCCAGTGAGGTCTTTCATCCCAGTAATACACTTGAATAAGGCCTGCTGCAGCCATCACGGTGTCTTCAGCTGGCACCTGCAGCATTTAAAACACAAGCTGTATGCATGTCTGCCTGTTCGAGCAGCTCATGTTGTCACTACTAGTGCCCATCTCCTTTTTGCAGCCAAGTATCGTGGCTGCAGAGAGCTGTCCCTGTCTGTGCTAGTAGCTTCTCCTTGGCAATCAGCTAGCGTAAGCTATTTAGAAGAGAGAACAGTGGTACGTAGGAGAGTACCACATGTTATCTGCCAGCTGCTGGGTACCATTTTATCTCGATGATTTGTGTCACAGACTGTACAAATGAATGTGATTTTGCAAATTAGGCAGCACCTTGCTGCTATCTTCTCTCCCTTGTATATCTAGTTATGACATAAATATCATCATTTACATGTTATGGCTGTGATTTTCCACCTGTGCTCTGGACTTCCTCTGAGCAACCTGCAACGGGAACTAAGAAAAACAGTACTTTAGTCAGGAGGCTTAAATTCATTACTCGAGAGTCTGATTTCCGCTGCAAATGCTGTAGAGGTGCATAAATGCAAACAGAATTAAAACCTTGCTAAGGAGTTATAGTCACGCCAGCTGAAAGTCTGAGCCAAGTGAATTCATCCAAATATTAGGATCATCAAATCTGAACATCAGAGTCTACTTCCATTCTTTCTGGATTATCTGTTTCCAATTCCTTTATCTCCTTTGTATGAATTATGAAACACTGAATTGTGCTTTGTTACAGACCAATGCTTACAGAGATCTGGGATGGAAATACTAATTAGATGTTTATTGGTGAATTTAATTCAGGATTTGAAACAAGAGATAAAAGATATATACTAATTCTCTCCAACATCTAGCCCTTCTTACCTTCAGCATCTGAATATATGGCAAGGATTGTCCATAAAGAAAATTAATTAAAGTAGAAGATGCACTGAAAGATTTGGCCTTTAAATTTTGCTATATACTCCTCAGATATCTTGTAGTCTGTACTGATTTATTCCTTCTTTTTGCTTCCTCCTACTCACAGTATTTAAAAAATCCATATCCTACAGGGGTCTTTCCTTACATTAAAAAAAATTCAGTCCTGACTTTAGTCTGCAATGCCAGAGACCTTAATCATATACTTTGTTTTGAAAGGCCGAAGCCGGCAGTAATGTACTTACAGATGTCATCTTGAGTATTTTTCACACTAGTTCACAGAGTATTTGATAACAAAATTACTGTCATATTTATGAATGAAAGAAGAGTAAATTCTGTGGATTATTGTTATGATTTCCATTTTATTTAATTTTACCCCACTTTTCCATAGCTTGCCATTTCAATGCATTTTCTGTTTCAATAAAATCATTAACCACTAGAACTCTCAACATAGTTGGATGAGCGTTTCACCCGTGGTGGTGTCTGTCCCTTTTCACCATGGTTATGGGACAGACTGCATCGGCATGTTCCAGGATACTGCGGAGGAAAGAGGCATATCATCCCGAACTCTCATTTAGCACTTTAAATTCAGTCTGTGTGCTTTTCCCAAGGGATTCAGCCCTTCTCACATCACCCAGAGTCTTCTGCGGCTCCAGACATGTGCTACAGCGATAGCTCTACCTGAATCTTATACAGCTTGGAAAAGGGTGGGGGAAGATGTGATATGAAACACTGGTTTTAGTTTACAGAGGGTAGGGACTAGAACTTGATTCTCCCATGGATGAAGAGGCAATACTGTGGGTGAAACACGCGATACCTTCGTGTCAGCTTTCTTACTGTGAGACAGCCTGTGAAAATTTCATCTGTGTTTTGATAGAGTGAGTTGCTGTAGCTTAGACTGAATAAGAAGACTAAGAGGAGCCTGAAAAGAAAACTTGGAGACCCCTAGTTGGTCTGCGATACAGGAACCCTTTGCCTCTATGGCAGCACGTGCAGGATGTGTGGTGACCCAAGTAACGGTGACACATAGGTGCCCTGTCACACTGGACAGTTAGTGATGTGAGAGAACTAACAAAGTCTTCAAAGTGTTTTCTCCTTCCCACGAACAGGATTTCTTCTATTCCAGGGTTGGGCAGGAGGTGGTATTCATTTATTTAGTCCATTTTATGGTGTCCCAGAGAATTCTCATGTCCTCTGCCACCGATGAGGAGCTCAAGGCACAAAAAAGTAAAAATTATGCAGGTGGTAGGAAGGAGAGCTGTAAATAGAAGCAGGATGTCTGCACCACTCCTTATTCAACAGCCATCCCTTTAGTTTAGGTTGGTATTTCACGATGGTGTCAGCTAACTCTCGTGTCATGGTTTATTTCTGCAGTAAGAGAGCTAAGTACAACATGGCTGCAGGGAAAACTTCCTTTTCCTCGTACACGCTCGTGACACTGTGACCCATGGCATGAGGTTAAGATTATTACTGAAATGAGATGCCTAGCATGACCGAGAGACCCTGCCTGCTGAAAGTGAGGCTGGGAGGAAGAGGCAGGAGTCATCTTCCCCGGGAGTCCAGAAAGAGCGAGAGGAGCAGCTGCGTGTGACGAGCCACTGCTTGGGAGTTTTTAGATCCCGTGAAGACGCATAAAGCAGTTCTGGGGGAATAAAGAGATTTTGATGAAAGGTATTTGTTTGAGAAGCTTATACTGTAAAATACGGAAAAGGAATGCTAATACAATGCACAGTATTTCTTATTCCATTTTGACAGACTGAATCTGAGTCTGACGTATCAGTGATACACAATGGAGATTTTTTTAAAAAAAGTTTAGTCAGTATGATAATTCAGATGTCATGAAGGATATCTGAAAAATTAGGTAGAACTGCTTTTTAATTCTGCAGTCAAGAACAAATGGTTTTTATCTTACAAACCTCGATAAAAGTAGAGCCACAGCTAGAACATTTTTATTCCTGTTAAACTCTTTGTGTCTCTGTCTCTCTCGCTGTAGTCACAGGATAGGTGCAGGCCAACAGGAAAAAAAGGAAATTATTCGTTCAACCTATGAACGCTAGTACTTCTGTACCAGCTTAGGATACTAGATTGATTTATTTTTATTCTCCAGTTCCGGGGTTCATTTGACAATGACAGAGACTCAATGTTATTTTTTTAATTTGAACTCATTTTCTACCTTGCCTAAATATCAAAAAGTTAGAAATCTTGACACTGGATGCCAGGAAAAAGGTAAAAAGAACCTTTACTTTAATATCTGTATTTAGACATAGGAAGTGATATTTAGAAAAATATGTTTTGGGGTGACAGCAACCCAATTATCTTTGCACTTTTGTAATACTGGTCATCTAATAATTTGTCAGTTGTGCCTCCAAGTAAATAATACTTACCTAACAGTAACAACTGACAACAACTTTCCTAACAATAACAACTGCTTAGAATAGCATTTGGAAATTATATTAAGATGAAGATTTATATTAAATTGGTATTTGGAAAAATACATTTTGAAATAACAGCAAGAGGAGCAATATTAACTTGGACAATTGAAGGCTACAAGATTTCCAACTTTGTATTCGACTAAATATAGGTTCTATTTATAATATTTTTGATGGAAATCACAGTCATTCCCAAAAAAATTTTTATGTCATCAGTTTGTTTCCCACTGTAAAAAATCTGTCATGAGAGAGAAGCATCAGCATTTTCTGAGGAAAACTTTACTGTGAACTTGTAAGGAAATTATAAAAAAAATTTGTATATTTTTGGTATTTGGAGTGTTTTTTTCTTCTAATATAGTGATTCTGCTGACAGCAAAGAAATCTAGCCACCCTGAAAATAAGATGAAAGAAGATTGTAAAGGTCAAAGTATCATATTTTCTCACCATATTGGCACAACGTGCATGAAGTTTCAGAATTCTGATATTACATTTTTGAGAAGATTGCTCTTAGAACAGAGAACAGAAAAAAAACCTCAAATCTCTCTGTTTCCACATGTGAAATTGTAGCGATACAGCAACTTTTCCTCACAAAGTTTGTGAAAGTTTTGAGACTAAGGAACATATTTTCATTCCTGAAGTATATTTTCACCCCTGAAATGTATTTTTACTTCATTCTCCAAATAATCACAATTCCTTTTCTTTCTCATTTCAGACAAATTAATATACTGCATCATGGTAAATTTTGCACAGTTGGTAAGTTGTAAAACCAAAGAGAAAATATTTGTAGATAATTAAATTAACACCTGCAACAAAATTGCCACAGTATAAACATGGTTATTTTAAAGCAAGTAAAATTTTAAGTTGAAGTAATTCTAATTTGTTCTTAAACAAATGGAAATCAATTAAGTCAACAGACATTTAGTTTGATTGGGAACAAATAAAGAGTTGTCCTAATGCAAATTTTTTAATCTATCATAAAGGAGCACCACCAATTTTAAAAAAATAATGTTTGTTTATTAAAAGGTATATTTTCCATTTGTTTGCTTTCAAGCAACTGCCTTCAGTGCAAACAACAGCAAAATAAGACCCGCTAAAAGAAATCTTCAAGTTCTAGTATTTTGACTACTGGACATACCTTCAGGTAACAGAAGACATGGGTCAATCTGTTGTAACCTGCAGAAACACGAATGCAAGTAGTATCGCCAAATCTGTTTTCCTTGCCAGCGCCATGCTTGTACACTGAAAGACAACTGTCCCTGACAAGTTCCCCCCATCTGCAAGGTGATTCAGAGAGCTAGGATGCAGTCCATTTTTTTGGCCAGTAAGAATGGGAACTGGCAAGGAGTGTGGACAGGAGGGCACAGCGCAGAAGTGGAAGAGCATTTGGTCATTTATTACTAGGTTTTTACCCAGCTAGAACACAGACATTCCTGTAGGGTTTCCACTTGGAAGTGTGCTTTACTCTCTTTTACTTCATAGTCGATTTTAAAACAGAAAATGTTATTCTTGGGAAGAAGGAAAACATGGAGTCTGATATCTTTGGCCATAAATCCTATTATGCGTGTCTCTCTATGCAATATTACTTTTCAGAAGAGATCGAAGTGATATTCAGAGCATGTAGATGGGCAATAGATCTGGGCCATACCACCTCAGGCTGGTGGAGTCCTGCTGTGGTCCCATTCGGCGCAAATCCTGTTATGAAGTATGACATATAAAATATATATGGGACCTTTTAAAGACATCTACAGAGATTGGAGCTATTTATTAAGGTCGTATTTTGAAAGCTAATCAATGGCTTTGAAATGTGATCCTTTTACTATATAAGGAATCAAAGCTTTCTCCTGTAAAAGTTTTGTAAATGTTGACACCTAAGCTGAGGAGAAGGAAGGAGGGAGGCAGGCGTGTAGAAATTTCCTCTTTTTTCAGTCTTTGTGGAAAGAGTAGTATTGTTGTCTTTAGGTAGCTTATTGCAGGAGGCTCTAAGAAAATATGTGAAAACAATGTATCCCTTACTCAGCACTCAGTTTATGTGGAACAGGAGAAATTTTATATTCAGATTGCAGATGAAATGGATGCCTTGCTTTTCAGGTGCTTTGCTCTGGACACAATCGTTTGATTTTGTTAGCTGCAGTACTAATAATGTTAGTTACGGAAGTGGTATGTGTAAATCACATAGACAGTTGTGAAAAGTAAAGCTCTTAAGGCAATCTAAATTACATACTTAATTCCTCCTAATCACCAATGAATATATAGATTTATTGTGTATTTGAAAGACTTTTTCTGTCTTGTAAGCAGTAATGTTGGAGCTGCAATAATAATTTCTGTTAGATTTCTTCTTCAGTTCCTTCAATAGCTTTGAAGCATTTTTTATGTTTGTCTTGTTACTTCCTCGGTGAAGGAACTTGAAGTTTCATGTAAACTAGGAGTCCATCCATTGACACTATGCTTTTTTTCCAGTTTGTCAGATGAGATGAAGCTGTTCAGTGTCTTCTTCCTCTTCTTCTTCTTCTTCTTCCTCTTCTTCAGACAAACGATGAACCGGATTTCCCCACTTTAACTTAACCCAGAAGTGATATTGCTATGCATGTTCACAAGCAAGTGTGATAGTGATTCTCTGCACTTCTTTTTCTTATGTTACAGGTGCCCATACAGCTGTGCTATAATATTATGTGACCACGAGTGTAATGCTAGATAGTAGATGTGGAAGGTGACCTTAACAGACTGTTGTAAACTCTGTTGTCAGGACAGCTGCTCAGCCTGCTTTCATTTTCACTTATTCATGAAGATCCAGCTCAGACTAGCAACCGTCCTTGCTATTCTAACCACAGCCCGGGCTTACCTAGGACATACCCAATAACTATCCCCCCAGCGCAAGGGAGAGAAATCTTTCAGATGCCAACGGTGTAGCTCTCCATACCAGAAATTCTCCCGGGTTTCTTCTCCACTTTACTGGAGGGTTGTCTTTACAGAACTTTGCAGGGCCATCTGGAGGTGCCAGAGCTGAGTGAGTGAGCGAGTGAGCGAGCTGCTCTGAGTGCCAGAAACATTGGACTGCTGTGCCCACATTGGTGCTTTTGTGTGGCTATCCACCCAGTACACCAAACAAGGAATCTTGTGGTCTTACCTGTTAATCTCATCCATGTGTGTTACTTTTATCTTGGTACTCTGCCTAAATTTACACTATATTAAATTCATTTTATTGTTCCAAATTCCCTTCCTTTTTATGCTATATAACCTTTCTTTTTCCCTTTCACCCTTCAAATTTCTGTTAACTTGTCTCTTCTTAGTCACTGCTTAGCTAAGCTATGCATATTTAATTCTTTTCATCTTTCCTCATAAATCAGTCCCTCAGGCCCCAGAACCATTTGTGGTAGTTTCTTTTGAACTGCTCCAATTTGACTGTCTAGAATTGAATGCAATATTCCAGATAAGTTGCCTTTCTGCAGAAAGGAGGAGGGCCTGTTTCCAATCCTTTTGCTATTTGAAAACTGAGATGGCAGTCCCTTGATGTACACTGAACAGTGACCAAAGGCCTACATATTCACTCTGCTGCAGATTTTTTGTTAGCTCCGCTGTACTGTAAACTAGTTTTCCATCTGCTTTTACTTTACAGTAATCTCTGTAAATGATTAGATTGCGTGTAGAACCACAGTCCTCTTGGCACAGGATTTCCTTTCCTGTGTGCTCGCCAGTCCTTATGGTTAGGTCTAGGAACCACTGTTTCCTTTTTGGCTTTTGACTACCTGTGATGTATGATACTGAATATCCTCTTTGTCTTGATCCACATATACCTTTTTCTTTTTTTTTTTTTTTACTAAATTTGTTGCATGCAGGCTTTTGCAAATTTTGATTTATGTGTTTTTCGCCTGTGTTTTCTGTAATTCTCATATGCTGTATGCCTCTTGATCCCTGGCGTATTTGCAGCCTAAATAGTGATATCTGAGAATGTCTGTGATGAAAGAACTGCCCCAGGTTTTGAAACTCTCTGATTTTTTGTTTCTTTGTTCAGACATTAATTTACAGTAAAACAGTTGGTTGTTTCTGCTGCTGTCCAGCTTTCTCAGCACCTTTGAGGCGTAGCAACTGTAATTTTTGGCTTCCTCTCACTGTGCACCTATGTGTTAATTCACTTTTCAAAGTTGCAGATTTACAAGTATCAACAACAGTCTTAGTGTTTTTCATCGTTTATTGTGATCTGAGTGTCCTTGGTCTGCGTAACAAACCCTTTATATTATACTGTGATGGCAGGAAGAATTTTCCAGTGCATCTGTTCCCGGATGCACGTCCTCCCCTCCTCTCTGTCCTATATCTGAAAGTGTCGACTAGAGAGGAATGTATTATTACATCTCCATTTACTGCACTGTAAGGAAATAACTTTTATCTTCACAGCTCAGTTGTGACTTCATAAGTTTTGCACTGCAGCCAAATAAAGACAGCCAGGTCTGTGCAAGGACTAAAAGGAGATTTTTTTCCTAGAGGACTTCTCATCTCTTCCTTCTTATCTTTTTTAGTGTCATTTGGCAAGCCCAGATCTCCTTTGCTCTCATTCTGCCTTCTGATTTGGAGCTTCTTGAGTTTTACTTGCTGTTGGTGTGATTTATAGCAATTTAGATTATTAAAATATGACCAAATATGCTGATGTTATTTTCTCAAAGGCTTTGTGAGTGACAAGCCTTATTAAGTGCCTTATATTAATCTAATAAATATACATTGCTTGCATCTGGAAATGCCAAATAATGAATGACATAAATTCATAGATCCAAAAGTGAACAAAAGATTATAAGGGTTAGCTCAAAACAGCCAATTTAGTTTTTCTTCTACCTTGTCTATATATAGATATATCTTAAAAAATGTGTTAGTGCAGTCAGTTTGAATCAGATGACTGTTGCTTTCTGATTACTTTAAACTCTCTCTTCAGATCCTGACATGGGGACTTACAATATTTCTTTAAAGAAATTTAAAATCAGCTGCTTTAGGAATAATATTGTTAATCTTCGGGAAACGTATAAGCCTATTTTGCTTTGATTTTCCTAAGGAAACAAAGTCTGGGTGACTATGTGTGTGTGTGTGTGTGTGTGTGTGCATCTTTTAGTTTTTCTTCCCATCATAATTTCCAAACCTGTTACGCAGTTTCAAGAAAATGTTTCAAAAACAGTTAATCATGACACAATTTATTCAAACAAGTGAGCAGTGTTTGGTACTACATTGCCTAGGAATGTTGTACAACTATTTCATTATGGTTAGAAATGATAATGTTGCTTTTCTACCACATGGGTATCAGGGTTAGCTTAATAACCATTGAATCTCTTGTCACAGAAGATACCAAGTAGTCTTAAGTATGTTGCAAGGAAATTTAAGCCTACTGCAAGTAAGTTCCTTCTTCCTTGGGTGAAATGCATTGCCATGCAGAATTGCCCTTTGCACCACTTACCTTGCTGCAAGCAGAAAGAAAGATAAGGTGGCTAGACAGCATTCATAGAAAAAACTTCAAAGGGTCTGTCTGCGCTTTGTAAAAAAAAAAAAAGGGAAAGGCATTGGACCGCGTGTGGTCTGCAGGATTGTTATTTAGCTCACTGGCTCAGTTTTGAACAGTTCCAACTAGCCCTCTCTATGGCAAAGGCTACGGACGGTATCTAGAGACCTCTTCCCATAGACAGCACGGATGAAATTCCCCCAGATTATGTGCTCTATGCCCTGTCCAATCTTCCATCTATTTCAAAAGGCTTTGTAGCCTCAAACACTGTTCCCTGCCTACACATGCTCTCCTACTACTTACTAGAACATATACAAACACCTTTGGTTTTATGTTGTAAAATTCCTTTCTGCTGTGTTGCAGTGCAGTCTCCACTTTAGGCACTGAGAAATTTAGAAGCCACAAGAAAAGATAATTATGTCTTACAGCACAACAGCACAGCATGACAGTCACAGGAGAATCAGGACCATGTACTATGCAGTCTAGATATGTTTCATTTGTTCTGCATGAACCTTCACCATGTGAACATGAGCCAGTATGTAACACTTAACTGGCGAGCCAGAGATTGCTTCCTGCCCTTCTTTTATGTACTGGAATAGAGGTATCCAAAATCAACATTTTTTTTTTCTTTTTGGTAAGGGGATACTGGATCCCAAGTTTCATGGACCAGCTGCTTAAAAACCTTCCTTAAAGTCCAGAAGAGTGGTAGGTAGTGTTTCAGCCTATTGTCTGGACAGTCATTATATGGAGATGCTGCAATACAGCTCTGAATCCAGCTTGAGGATAGACTTTCATCTCCTAAAAGCTCAATTATCTGGAATATTATATGAGAAGAGATGAATGGGTTAATGTGTTTTGCTCCTCTCTAAGAGTACACAGTCTTTTCAGTTGGAAACTCCAGTGCTCCAGAGCAGACAATGGTGTTTTAGTTTGTTTTACGAAAGGTTCTGATGTTTGCGGGAGAACGTACTTGAGGTATGCTGTGGTTTGTGGGAATCCAGACGGCACCTTTGTCTCATCCTCCAGGGGAGTATAGAAGGATGGAAGGATGACAGCAGTAGAGATGATATGGAGACAGCCGCTTTACCAAAAGAAACAGTATGAGCTTGAGCAGATTGTGTCTGTTCATTTTGCTTGCATTCATGTAGTATCTGGATGTGATCCACAGATGAGGACTACTGCTCTGGGGTATACACAGTTCCTGTCAAACCATTCAGACCTGTGAGTTCCCTGTGCTTCAAGACAGTCAAAAGAAAATAATAATGACATTTTTTTCTAAAAAATGGGAAGAACTCTTTACGTATGTATTTGAAACCTGTGTTTTATTACACTGAAGGCCAATGCATGGGCAGGCAGTTGGGCTGCGTTTATTGAATAGGCTGGCACACAGTTAATGACTTTTACCTAGAACATAAAATATCCATATGTTACAGATTGCTACATGACATAAATCAGAAATGGCAATGCAGAGCCCTCTGTTATATTTGATTCATTATCATTCAGGCTCTCTTCTATCACTACAAAGGCAAGATCCCAAACTGGTTGATTCTTTGATTTAAATACAATAAATTTTTAGAGAATGCCATTGTAAGTTCACTGAATTGCTGATAGATAGATAGATAGATAGATAGATAGATAGATAGATAAATAGAGTCTATTAGAAAGCCTGTAGAGTTGATTAATAGTGTCTGATAAGTAACTTTTCCTTGGTATCAAGCTGGAAATTGATTGCAGTTCCTGCTTACCAGTCTAGTCACATCGAAAGGCTCTTGAAGAGCAGCATTCAGGAGTAGGGTTTTATAAGAGGATGGTTGCTTGAATGTGCTCAGGATTGCTCTTCAGCAAAGACAGAGTTGGGCGTTAAGCAGAAAATGAGGAAGCTTTGTGTATCTTGCCATTTAAGAGCCCTAACTTTGTAATTACACCCCAAAAGAAGCTCTGATTCTCCAAGAACAGGAGAAGCATATCAGCTTCTTTACTGCGATGTGATTTATTCTCAGAAGACTTGCCATTAATTGAATTCTTTACATTCTTTACAAGGTAAATAGTTTACATTTATACTGCTCCCTCATGATTATCTGCCTGTGGGGTGGGGAGGGGAACCAAGAAAAAAGAAAAGGAGTAAGCCCATCACTACAGTGAGCAGAGCACTGCTGACCTGATGAAAACGCTTTAGCCGTTAAAATCAGGCTGAGTGGTTACGAGCACCGCGCTTCAGTTACAACTTAATAAACGTAATGGAGAGGCTGTTCAAATGGTAAGTAATTTTCCCTGCGCGGAACAAAGGATTTTCAAATCCAAGTATTTTGATACTGACCTTAACATTGCAATTTGAGATGGATTTAAACTAATCTAGCCCCTTCTGTGGGTAAGAAGTATTTCTTTTTGAAACTGGAAGATCAGTAGATGATACATAATAGCTTTTGATTCCTGAAGAGGGCACCTCTAAAAAATGAATTGATCTGTGGTCCAGACACCATAACTTCAGTTAGGCTATTGCATTTGTATCACTGATTTCATATGGAATTCAGTTCAGCTGCATAAATACTGATAAATTATTATTTCTAATTTAATATAATAAATTTAAATAATATGCATTGTTGGTAGCAGAAAATCATCAGGTATAGTAAAATCATTATATATAACAGCAAAGTGCATTACTGAAAGGGTCAGTGCTCTAGTTTCGGGTCTGATTTTAGCAGAAAAATCAGGTATAGTAAAATCATTATATATAACAGCAAAGTGCATTACTGAAAGGGTCAGTGCTCTAGTTTCGGGTCTGATTTCAGTTATCAAACATGGGGTATAAATTAATGCAGCTTTCTGAACTGGATGAAGCTGCACTGATTTACACCCATCCGTGTATCTGGGTCTGAAAGTGCCAAAGCATTTGCTGCTCACCGCATGCTTTTCCCACATATCTTTGTTAGTATTGTGAATATGTTTAGCTAGCCAGCTTTAAAAGTGTCATGTAATAGTACAGTATTTTTTTAAAAATGGCACTTTTTTGTTATTTAATGAATGCTAATCTATTTAACAGTTCACTGAAGTTGTTGAAATTTTCAAATATTTTATATTTTTGAAATTCAGGACAATTTCAGGTATCTAAATTAGAATGTAGGTGTTTAACTGTAGTTATGAAGAGGGGCTGATACCATATCTTTAGGAAGAACAGACCAAGATTGGAGCTGAAGTGTCAGAGGACCCAAGCTAAACACAGCGCATGTTTCAGAGGATTTTTTACCCTTTTTCCTTTAATGAGATCAAGATGCTTAAAGAATATTTTTTAGGTAGCAGTCTCAAGTAGATGCATTCTCAGAATCTCAGACTGCCATTTTTCCAGGTAATTTAAGCCTTCTACATTTTGTTTCTATGCTATAAAGACCATAGTCCTTCAAACACGCAGAAGCTTAATTATTCATTGTTTAGAATATAATCAAAATCAACATTAATGTTTACATAAATAAAGGCAAGCATGTGTCTTAGTATTTGCAAATTTGTAGTTTTAAGCATTATGCACCGTAATTCTGTGTCACCTTATTTGAGATGCTTGCTGCATTAAGCAATGTCAGCAGTTTGGTTGCGTGTGTGCCTTTAACGAAAAGACAAGTTTTTTTAACTTGCCACACTTTGCAAAACACACTATTCCCAGGGTCCAGGAGAACTTACTTCTCTGAATCACAACAGCAAATATTTATATCACATGAAAAGTCAAAATACAATACGTATGACCACAGTGGCAAACTTTTTTGTAGTGCCTGTGTGAACATGTGTATAGTCATTCAGCTTCACATTCTGGAAATGCCTCCTGACATGTGATCCAGATTAGATAGAAACATAATCACCCCCCGGCAATGTGAATTACCTTCTGAGGTGCATTTTTTTAGGATGACTAGACTCCCAATTTAAATGCCAGAGCAAGTGATTAAAGTTAAGTGACATAAAGCCGTAAGAAACAGAAATATAAAGGAAAGCTGTATCAATATGGTTTCTGAAAAGAGGTATGGCAGAAATATTCCTACATACGGCGAAGTTACTTGGGCTCAGATAACCTGCAGGAGATGGAAGAAAATGCCTGTAGCAATCACATTCTTCTTCTCTGTTTATATTCCGTCACCCTTCCCAAGCTCTTCATGTTGTTCAGGAGCTGGTGCTTGTAGTGCCACAAAATATTCCTTCTCTCACCTTCACAGTGAGAACCGGTGACAATTCAAAGCAAGCAGTTCCTCTTTACTCAGAAATCTCTTGTTTGTACAGCCAGGATCAAGCTCGTAATTTGTGTTGTAATGCAATTGGCACTCTGTCCAACTGTGAGTAAATTGCTACAATTTTATGAACAGGTTGTTTTGTAGCAATGATTCTTCTCTTTCTAGTGGTTCAGGGTGGACCCAGTCAGTGAAGCAGCTCTGTGCTAGCAAACATCCTTGAAACATTTTTTTTTTCCCGTTAGTTACAGTGGTAGTGACTTCCTTTGTCCTGTGCTGGTTAATAACCAATATAATATAATAAAAGGAAATCTGGTTTTGATATTTCAGTGTTTCATAAAGGTTTTTCTATTGTGTGCTTATACAGAAGATGCAGACCTTAAAACCAGATACATACCGACAATCGTGTTTATTCTTGTCGTTTTGGTCCATGGCATCTCATTAAATAAATAATGCCCTGGTAAGCTTTTTCAGTGTTTTGATGGAGACACTGCTAATGAGTTATCCAGTGCAATATACCATGACAGTCACAGTGACCTTATCGAATCACTGTACATAACTGTGATTTGTCATACACTGAAGCAAGAACCACATGAAATAATCTTCAAATATGATCTTTTATGTAATGAGATATAAACTCTTATGCAAATTGATTCAGAAGGCAACCTTTCTTCCTACCAACAAACCTTTCCTCATGTTACCACACTGCCTCCTGACTAGCATACTCAAAACCAGCTCTGGTTGAGATCACGTTTTCCATGTATCTTCTGCTATTTGAATGGGTCCCATATAAGGTTCTTGTACAAGTGCAGTGTGACAGTTTGTGCCGTTATTCTCACATACGGAAGAGAAAAGGATGGGCAGACCTGCTGCACATGTTACCCTTCAGGAGGCTCTAATAGCTTCTCTTTTGAGCCTGGCTGTATCTGAGTTTTCAGTCTCTAAACAGTAACAGTTTACATCTGTCTAATAAAGTTGTGGATTTTTTTTCCTGGAGGTTTTCTTTACAGCTGAAGCTGTTGCTGCTGTTGGCAATGATAAATTAGGACAGAGCGGTTGGCATACTTTAAATGGTAGAGCTTAATCCTGAGGATTGGGCCAACAGAAAGTTTGGGCAGTTCAACAAGGGAAGTGCATATTTTCATGCTGAGACAGACTAACCCTATGCATTGGTACAGCCTGGGAACTGACTGACTTGAGATGCAGCCCTGCTGAAGAGGATGCAGGGGTTACAGCAGACACAAAGTGGAATGGGAGCCAGCCCTGCATGCTGGTTGTTAATAAGTCAAATGACATAGTGGGCTATATTAGGAGGAGTACGGCCAGCAGACTGAGGAAAGTCATTGTCCACTTCTACTTGGGGCTAGTGAAGCTGCACCTGCAAGTATGTGCGTAGTCTTGGTCCCCCCAGTGTAAGATGGCCACTGAGGAAGTGGAGTGAGGGCAGCAGAAGGCTATCAGGATAATTACAGAAATGACAAAGCTGAACTCTTCTCAGTAGTGACAGTAGTAACACGGGGTAATGGCCACCAAAAAAACCCAAGGCATTTTTGATAGAAGGCAGTGCAGTACTGGAACAGGGTAGCCAGAGAACTTGGAGAATGTGTTAATGGAGGTTTTCAACACATGGTTACCCAATCCAATGTTGGTGATTAACCCCCTGCTCAAAGTGACACTAAGCCATCCCCAGAATTTCCTCCAGAAGCATGTCTATAACCCTCCTGGGTTTGAGTCCAGCTCTCTCGGAGTGATAGCTAGGAAGCTCTGCCTCTTGTGCTGTCAGCAGTTCCCCACGCTCACTAGGCCACCACGGTCAGAGCAGAGATCTGTCTGGTTCTAAAACTGGGACCGAACATTGCATGCCTTAAAGATGAGCATCTGAAAGATTAATTTAGAGAGTTTGCCTTGTCTGCATCTATACTATGTTGTTTAATCCAGGCTTAACCTAGCGAGGCTGCTGACCTGCAGTTATTATATCCACAGTCAGATACTGATCTCGTCTGAGATGTATCAGGTTCCAGATGTGCTGAGAGAAAAAATCCCATCTGCAACTTATTACTGAGTTGCTGTGACCAGTGCCCAAGTGGATTAAGAGTCCTCTTCTCAATCTGCCTGAATTGTTTGACTCCAGCCACACACTGGAAACCACTATGTGAGGCCAGTTCTGGCAGTCAAGCACTGTTCTTCATGGAACAAATAGATGGGCACTCATGCCAGCTGAAAGTCATCACAGTGGAGAGGCAGAGGACACTAAGACAGCCACATCCTTCCTGAAACTGGAATCTGGCTGTATGAGCTCGTCTTTGCTGTGCTGTATTTGACCAAGACTGATTAAGCCGATTTGTTTGATTTCTCACCCTGGAGGAGCAGAACACTGTGACAGCAAAGGTGCCCCACAGCTTGCACCGGTCTCAGCTGTGATGTGGCAGCAAACACTACCAGTTCCTCCTGAGAGCAGAGGCTGCACATGAGCTAAGCTGAGGAAAAGCAAAGATACAGTTGAAGTCTGTTGTCAGCAAACAACACTGATTTACAGCTAAGACTAGAACAACAGCAACGATTCTCACCCTCAGTTGAGTTTTCCAGATACAGACAGCAACTTCAGCTGTAGCCTGTCGGAGCTCAAGTGCATGGCTGCTCCTTCTTCCCTTCATAAAAGAGAAGGAAGGAACAGAGCAGAAGTAAAACTCTTGTACAGCTGGACTCTTAGCTGCATTGTCAAACAAGGTTTAACACAGCAAGCTGGTTTTCCCACTGAGGCTGCGAGCCTGGTTGGCAGGCATTATATGCAGATTTAGAAGTGTTGGGGAATAAGCTTAGAGTCTTACAAGCCAAAAATACTGTGTAGGCTTAAGGCATGGGCACTGAAATATTTTATACAAAGCAGAACAATTCTAATAGGGAAGATTTGAAGTTTGCTCATTCCCAAGTCCTATCATGACAGAAAGGGGATGCAGTCGCAAACTGCCTCGGGCTGAGGATGGTCTGAGCACAGATCTTCTGTTTGATTGAATGCTCTGAACACTGGGACTGAAGCGGGGAATAAAGTCACATCTTCTGCAGCTTTACAGAGCTACCCTTTCATTTCCTTGTCTTTTTTGACATGTGCTCAGAAATGAAACATATCATTTTAGGTCAAATGGAAAATTTTGTTTTATATAGAAGGAGCTGTTGGCTTTTGATGTGCAAAAAGAAATGGTTTGTGTTTTGGTTTAATGCAAGCCAATACTTTTTTCCAATTTTTTAGTTTGACAACTCATTTTCGTTTAACAAGAGGGGCATGCTAAGAAAGGAACAGAAATTATAGAGAGGGAAAGGGTAGCCTATGTTAAAATAAGTTGACTGAACTTGACCTGTAGAATTGTATTCTGTATCTGCTTGTGTCATGGAGTTTCTCAACAAGACACTCTGGGCACTTTTTGCATAAATGTATGCTCCTCAATTTTGGGAAGTCTGGTTTGAGACCTTGGATTCTAATTGATAGTGAGGACATATAATATATGATAAATTCTATAATAAAATACAATATACAATATATTATACAATATATAAAATAATACAGCATAAATATATAATGTTAGATAGTTTATAGAGGGATTTACATGCAGACCTAGGACTATCACTTTGATAGTATTTTATTATGGTATTATGATACATAATAGTTTATAGAATACTATGCCTTTAAAGCAAAACAAAAAACTTCAAGAAAAGCATATAGAATTCTTGGACTGGACACCCAAATTTAGTGATTTAAACCAAAAATAAATCATTGTCTTTCAGTTCTACAGTAGAATGTAGATAAGAATGCCCCTTTATCCCTCTTTTTTTTAATGAAAATAAATCAATATTTGTGAAGCGCTTATGTGCTATGATGATGTGAGCTTTTACAAAAGCCTGTCAGAAAATTATTAATTATGCCTTCAGAGCGGGGTTTGAATGGTATTCAGTAGATTAGACATATGTCAAGCGACAAGGAGACAACAAAGCGGTCATTTAGTCAGCACTACTTAGCTAGAGCCCTGAATGAGGTAGAGGTCTTTTGATGATGTAATTACAGATTTAGCAAAATCGTTAGGCAAAAGCAGGCCTAATTAAAATTACACAGTAATGCTTAATTTTGGTATTTCTTAACTGCCCAAGGTGACTTGAGTCTATATCCCCTTCAAGAGCTCTTCTGTCAAACTAAGGAGAGAAAACCTCTCCCATCTGGGCTGCTGACAGTCCTTAGAAATTACAAATTTGGGCATCTAGCTCCCATATGAAGAGAACTTAAGTACGTATATAAAGTAGAACATGAGAATCATCAAATGGTCTTAGGGTAGGTTAGTGGCTACATCGTTGATGTGGAAGGTGTGGATTCACATCCAAGGACTCGGGCAATAAAATTATCTGACACTCCACTAGTCTCCTTTTGTAACAGAACTGTCCCCTGAAAAGCAACTAGCAGCAAGTAGTCTCTTACGGTCTTCAGTCTCAGTGGAAAAGAGAACATACTGGAAAAGAACATTGCTGTTATTGCAATGTCAGTAAAAATATCAGATTTAACAGTAACAACAAAAGAGGAATCTGACTTAAAGGTAATGCTATGAATGTTAGGATTGGCTGAATCAAAGACACATTTGTGATCGGTTTCCACACAAAGATTTCAGTATCTGACTGTTTCATTAGAAGATTCCATTTGGATGGCTCTATACAATGCACAAAAAAAAAAAAAAGTCATACACGTAGTTAGGAATCTGAAATTACTTTGATGTTTTTAATAGATAGTTGCCTGAGTACCCACTGCATGCTACTGAACTCATTATAATTATGATATGATTATTTTTCTTCTCACTGAATAACAGGAATTTGCTAACCTAAAGCAAGATGAAAATCAATAAAAAGGAAGCACGGGCATCAGACTGGCTTTTCTCTGCATAATAGTCTCTTGTTTGTAAGCAAATGCGAGCCACTTGAATTATATTGAATTATTTAGGTATTTTGCCCATCTCACATTTGAACTTTTAGACCTATTTCTGTTCACATTTGTTTACACGAACGGAGTTAGCTTTTAAAAAATGCATCAGTGATTTAATGGAATTAGTTATGTGTTGTTTCCAAAAAGTAAATGATAATGATATATACTCTCTGTAGCCAGCATTGGTCGAGTAGGAGGAGCTCACATGATAGAGTTACACTTGGTTAGAAAGGACAACAAGAAAATTGGTGGAGGTTTCATGGCACGTTTGAAAACACGCTGTTGCATGATCTAAATGTGTTTTTCTTTAATTTCTTACAGGCTGTTTCCAGCTATGTAATGTTTTTCGGTCCCATGAGATGGAAATTGAGCAGTGCTTGCTAGAGTCCCTCCCTCTCGGCCAGCGGCAGCGGCTGGTGAAGCGGATGCGCTGTGACCAAATAAAGGCATATTACGAACGAGAAAAAGCTTTCCAGAAACGGGAGGGCTACGTAAAAAAACTGAAACATGGAAAGAATCATCGAGTTCGTTTTAATCTTGCTGATATGATACAGGATGCAATCATACGTCATGATGATAAAGAAGGTACTTAGTAATGGTTAACTACTTTTTTCTTTTTGTATAACTAAAAGTTTCAGAAGAAAAGCTTCCCTGTTCTGCTTACCTATCTTTAGGAAAAATACAATTTCACATGATAGTAATCATAAAGTGACTGTTGTAATAGAATATACAGGCATGTATTGCGTACAACATAGTGTAGCTTGTTACTGAAATGAATAAGGTGTGGAGAATAAACCTTCAGAAACCTAATGAATTTATTCTGAGGTTAATATATAGAATCACAGAATCATACAATCATTAAGGTTGGAAAAGACCTCTAAGATCATTGAGTCCAACCATCAACCCAACACCACCATGCCCACTAAACCATGTCCCTAAGCATCTCATCTAAACGTCTTTTAAATACTTCCAGGGATGGGGACTCAACCACTTCCCTGGGCAGCCTCTTCCAATGTTTAACCACTCTTTCAGTAAAGACATTTTTCCTCATCTCCAATCTAAACCCCCCCTGGCACAACTTGAGGCCATTTCCTCTCGTCCTATCGCTTGTTACTTGGGAGAAGAGACGACACCCACCTCACTACAACCTCCTTTCAGGTAGTTGTAGAGAGCGATGAGGTCTCCCCTCAGCCTCCTCTTCTCCAGGCTAAACAACCCCAGTTCCCTCAGCCCCTCCTCAGAAGACTTGTTCTCCAGACCCCTCACCAGCCTCGTTGCCCTTCTCTGGACACGCTCCAGCACCTCAATGTCCTTCTTGTAGTGAGGGGCCCAAATATGTATAAACTAATGTATTTCAAAACCAGTAAGGACTATGATCATCATTACCTGTGGCCTCATATACCTATATGAGCCATAGAATTTAACACAAGTTACTTTGAAAATTAGTTTCTCAATTTTAGCCAAAATCTGGAGTAATGAATGCTGCTGTTAGTGACACTGGCCTGGCTAGAGCAACGAGATGGTGTTGACCCATAGTCATACCAGATAGTGGGTCATCTTTCTGCTTGTGAAATGATGTTTATGTCCTTTTGAAATACATATCCATATTTTAGGGGTTCTGCTTTTAGTTTCCTGGCATTGTTTGAATCCCTGGTGCAGCTGACAGTAATCTGAGGAATTCTGCAATTTACTCCTCAAAAGGGAACCAAACCTTGCAGTAAGGATCTCTCAAGTTTTAGAAGTCCCCAGGAATCCCCATACTGTTGTGTGGGAGGGATATAAGAAAAGAACTGATGCAATGCTTTTAGCAACCCCTTTGCAAACAGATTTTATGGCAGCTCTTTGTAATCACATTAGCACAAAACTTCCTGAATAAGGAAGGCTCTGAAATAGAGTCACATCACGCAAATGAATTGGCAAGTTTCTCCTAATTTTTATCTGTTTGATTAGGTATGGGTTTTTTACTCACTCCTGAATCTTCATTTTAATGGGCATTTGCTCTATCATTGCTTATCACTGAGGTATAGTCCTACACATTTAGATCTATACAGAAAATGAATCAAAGAGCTCTTCTCTTCAAGTGAGTGCCCAAGGCATCATTTATAACTAAGTTACAAATAAAATTCACAAGCTTTCATTCCACTCTCCTACTGTGTAAAAGTACAGGGATTATAAGTGAAGATCTTCCTCCATGTTCCCATAGCTCCCAGCTTTCTCTAAAACCCAAGCAGAATACTAGATATGACTTTTAGCATTCTGTAAAAGTCAGATACTTGAGGCTATTTTTGACATTTATGCTGAAGAAATGTAGCTTGCTCATTGGAGTGGTGATGGGGCATCAACAGTCTTTTGTGTTGCCCATACTTGGCCTTGAGCTGCACCTGAATCAGAGCAGAAAGTTCAGCAACTGCTGAGACTGAATAGCATGAGCATAAAGGGAAGATACCTCAGGCAGAGGAAAGTAAGGTGGGGGAAAAACAGCGATGGTGTCCTGCACTTGAAACAGATAAAATAAGTCCCCAGAAGCAAGGAGCTTAAATAGCCTGCATATAACCCCAGTGGGACTAACAACACTATCCTGAATTCGATGCCTGTGGTCCTTTCACAGGACTATGAAAAAGTGTGATTGTTGTCTTTAAGCAGCTTGTGCAAGTGCCTGTCGTGATTTTAGCCAAATGTTCCCAGAGCCTGTTCACTTTGAGCTGAATAATGCTATACTAAGAACTGCAATCATGTGATCCAATTTAAAAAAAAAATAAAAATTGAAGCTCACAGACATAAAAGCTGCTCTCCTGCTATTGTTGCTGAGTGGAACATCCAACCGTGACTCTTCAGCGAATATATCTACATTAGGATTTCAGTTCAAATTAGACATCTGCTTTTGTAGTAAATATCATATCCATTTACTGTGTTTGGTCTTGCTTTATGGAGCATGCAAACTAGATTCCTTTCAGACAAAACTGAACTGGAAGATGTGCTCTGGAAGCACACCTAGTGCCTCCAAACAGTAATGGGTTTTCAATCCATAAGGCCAGGCTAGACGTAGGCTGAAGAAATCCCGCTGAAACAGGTATAGCTGGGGAAGTTGGGCTTTTGGCACCACCTGTTTCCCTTGTCTATTTATTTATTTCAGTCATTCATTCAACATTCATCATTCATATTACACATCACTGTTTACTAATGGGTATATATAGCCAGTAAGCTAATTGTGATGGATCCTGGTAATTGCGTGGAGTATCCTCCACCTCACTGCAGTTTCACATCAGCCCTCCCCTTCACCCGGTCCTAAGGCAGGAACGACTGCAATATAAGGCTGCAGATGGGAATGAGCACACATTTCCTGGCTCTTCAAATGTCAAACCATCTCTTCAGCTCCCTGCTTTAGGTGAAATGGCCTGGGGGACTGAGAAAGAGATTATAATACTGGGTCAAGCAAACAAAGGTGGGAGACAGGTTTTAACAGCCTGTCAGCCTTCCTTTCTTCCTGTAAATCCCTGTCTGGTCTCCAGGATCTGGCTTTTACTGCACAGTGTGCTCAGTAATCAACAGCATTCCCGAATGTGCTCAGTTTGAATATAGGGAACCAAATTCAGTAATAAGTATTAAAAAATGCTTCTCTTTGGAAAAGCTGGGCATTGAACAAGAATTTTTTAAAAAATAGCTCAATCCAAGTAAGTAGCAGAGAAGTACCTTAACATGAATTAGTAAGAATAATTTAATGACATAGAATAAAACCCCTTCTGCCATATGAAGATAAGTTGTTATCCTGTGAAAGAATGGGATTCAGACTGATCTGAATATTGTATATTTTGGAATAAATGCTGAAAGTAATCAAGATGAGAACTCAGCAAATCTTAAAAAAATCAGTTTTGTTTACTAAACATTACTAATTGGCAGCAGGGTATTTTAATGCAGTTTGAATGTTTTTACTTTTTCAGAGATAATTTTCGAACTAGACATTTTGTTTATAATGAGATATTTAATAACAAGTGTAACGGTGTGTTACAACATATTCAGTACTCGAATAGCTTTGGTCGACTAAATTCTATCAGGTGACACCTTTCCTTGTGGGTAATTAATTTTGTGAGCTTGAAGTGCAATGGCTTTGAAGAGATGAATTCCAGTCAAGGTATAATATAACTCGTCTGGCTGTGAATAAGCCTGATAGTGCCATTCAGGATGTATGGGCAGACCGTGGTGTCCAAGAAGAGGGCTGTGCAACCTGGATGCTTTAAATTAAATAACTGGATACACATAGAGTCAACTTTGTGATGAGAATGTATATGTTTTTGTACTGTTGTTGTGATCCTTGGGTTCAAAGTGCTTATAGGTCCTCAAGCTTCACAGGTTTCAGGGTGTGGGGTTTTTGTAAAATGAAATTGAAAGTCTCAAGGCTAAAATTGTGGCATTCGTACAGTTTTCTTCCAGTTTTACCCTTGGAAGGGGGTATAAAACAACAGAATTATAAAAGAGTAGCCTCTTCCACAGAGAATTGCAGCTGGGCCTATTTTCTTCAATTTTTAGATGTATTTAGGAATTATTTGCAAATCTCGGGCTGTTAAAGGCTTTACCCACGACTATGTGCTTCCTTCATTCTTTAAACTGAAGCACTACCAAAGTCTGTTTGACTGTCTTCTCCTCCTCTGAGACTGTTAAGCAAAATCTTGCCTGTTGATGAATCCTGGAGTAGTTTTACTTGGTTTGAGGTCTGGTTATAAAAATTTTATGTCAGTTACACATACTGATTAAGTAGAAAATGTGGATACATTGCAGGGAGCTCATGGAAGAGCAATAAAACCAGGAGAAATTATAGGGAGTGATTAAAAAGGAGGAGATGAAGACCTATGAGCGTGATAAAGCAATGCTCATATCTGAACAGGTTTGAATGCAGCTGGTAATAATTCAGCAAGAAAGAACACCCGTTCTATAGGCGTAAAAGACAGCTAGAGATGGATGTTTTTCAGTTCTATGAAGGGAATGCAAAAAGTGTAGTATACAAAGTGGAAAGACGACACAACAGTAGAATAGGATAGAAGTAGCTTCCCAAATGAAGTCTAGGGGCTCATTTCTTATGGAATATCATAAACTATATAGACTGGACAGCACATTTGGAAATGGTGAGAAGTAGTCTGGTTTGGTAGGTGAGATAAATTGGATATCATGAATATATATAAAGATGAATGTATAATGTGGCTAGTGCAGAGACATTTCACACCTGAGTCTGATCGGAATTTCACTCTTAAGTATTCATTGTCTTTGTTATTCATGAAGAATGCAATATATCTTCTCCAAAATTACTATAGCAGCTGCTACTGGGCTCAAAATGCATCTCTGATACTGCATGCTAATAGATGTGATCATTAGTTTGCATTAAAATTAATTTTAGAATGGGCTTTTAGAAATTTTTACCGGTGACCTGCTTTGTCTCAAGTTTAGAAATGAAATATATACTCATTATATTTCTCACAAAGTTAAAAACTAGCAAAATGTTGTATCTTTGTTCTGTTTGGAGGCGTTTAAAATTATTAATTTTTTTTTTTATTATTATTGTTCCTACATGATATTTAGCCTTTTATCTGACCCAGGGAGATTGAAGGGAAATCTTCCTTCTCTTTCTCCCTGCAGCTTCCTGCAATTTCTCTTTTTTAAAGTAATATGCTTTTTAGTGCTGTTGGTGGGCCACATTCACCCCCACCTACTAACAGTGAGCATTTTGAGAGATTCTGCAACTATCATTCTCAGCGACGGCATGTGTAGGAGCAGAAGCTGGTGAATAAGTGAGCGCACTGTGTTTTCTGACACCCGTTTTGTACACCTCTACTGCTGGCAAGGGAATACCTGTAGTTCATTTGCCTTTAAATCCTATATAGCTTTGTTCTGTGAGATGTTAAATCCCTATTAATAATGGACAGCAGGATATTTGTCCTGCTGACATCAGTCATATAATTTTACTGCAAACTGGGAGATGTAGCCAAGCAGGCTTCTGCATCCCATTCCTTCCCACTCTGAAACAGGCACCTACACTTAGCATTAGCGTGGACTCAGATTTTCTTCTCTGATACGCATACTCCAGTATTTGCTGAGCCTGCACATCGGCTTGGACTCATGTACAAGCAATTAGGAAATGAACTGAGCAATCAGGAAATAAACTAAGTGGATCTGAGCCTGAGTTTCTGCTTCAAATACAAGGTAGTCATGCCGAATGGGTCTTGGTATTTTGGCCTCTTGAGAATAAGGTATATGCATCCTTCCTGAAGCAGTGGTGGAGTTATTGCCACTGACAACAATGGGAAGCAGTGGCTGCTTTGAAAGAGGTGATTTTTTGAGCGTGAACTGACAGATAAACTTGCCGTGATGAAAACAAAAGCTAAAAGTGAATGTGACAGTCCTGTTACCCAAAATCTAATGGGGGGGGGGGGGGGGGAGAGGGGAGCGAGA
>NW_008795029.1:501386-512810 GCF_000699145.1 Aptenodytes forsteri
GGGGGGAGACACGGACACTGAAGCACTGGGTTTAGTTTCAGTCATCTTTTGGTATATTCTGTAACCCAGCCTTTCAGAAATCCTGCAACATTACCCAAATCATACGACTGTCAGAAATTCTGTATATGTAGTATCTTTTGTTATGAAAACTCTAAGTTGTAATGTAGTCATGATGTATACCATAACGTCTTCCATGCTGGCAGGGCGTGGAAAGTCGGGGTAGGAAGTCCAGAGAGCCAGCAACTCAGTCTTGGGACAAAAGAGGTACTCCTGTGACAATCAGCATTTCAAAAGGGAAATGCAGATTCCCTAAACCTAATTAAAGCCTATTCCATCCTTTTGATGGGCAGTATGCTGATTCTGTGGCAGCACTGTGATTCTAAATAGCCGCAATACCAAAGTGAGTGAGTGTTAGCACTAATGCTGCATCTGTAATGATGATTCTGGGCCCTTTCCTTGAAGGTTGAGCCTGACCCTGTGTTTTACTCAGCCCTCCTCAACTCTGCCTGAGCTTCTTCCCAACTCTGCAGAGTTACTGGCGTGGCCCTTTGCCTTTAGCAGTAGGATGCGATGGCTGGGGACAGCCTCACTCTCCCTTCTCTCACCAGGGAATGCCCGGAAAAGATGGTTTAAAAAGCAGAAGATACCAATATCCTACTTTTGCTGTAGTGTCCACTGCTGAGGGAGGCCTCCCAGGACTGGGTCCTAGCCCCAGCAGATTGGCTGCAGAGTAGTTGCTTAGTGAAGGGGAAAAAATAGGGATCCCATCTCACTTTCCCCCTGTGATGCCAGTATCTCTAGCCGTTTGAAAGATTAATGCTATTGTGAGATTTGGTAGTATCATGATATTTGGGAGGATTGGAGTAATCACTATAATGGGAGGTTTTAGTATTATTAGTTCTTTTTCGTGAGCACTGTAAAATGTGCAATATTATGATAAATTTCAGTTACATTAATCAAAAGGCTGTGTAAGGAAGCATAAAGGGGGTACAGGTGGGGCTGGTGCTGTAGTGTAATTTGCATTCTAACAACTTTGGGTTATGAAAAGGGCCCAGGGGAAGGGAAAGCAAAATCTGTTCAAAAGACGAATGTATCTCTAATTTGAGGTGGCAGATGAGCTGACCATTAACTTTCAGTAGTTAGGAGAATGTGTCAAAGATTCCTATTCACAGAAAAAATATAAAAATAATTTGAAACAGAAAACTGAGGCTGAAACCGAGCTGAAGTAAAGCACATTTTTTATTATTTCCTTGCATTGTTTCCAAATCTACTGACTTCCTATTTTTGCATCTTATTACAAAAGGCTTGCTTATGGTTTACTGGTCTATCATTTTCAAAGTTGCAAAGCTGCAGTACAAACAGCTTGGTTGCTTACAAACAAGTTGTTCTCGAGAACAGTGGGTTGCACTGCCTGTGTCTGGCAAACATATCAGGGCAAACTTACTGATCCTCAGAGATCAGGTTTAAGAGTTGCCAGCAGTCTTTTTAAAAAGCTGGAAGAGCCAGGATTTGGGCAGTAGTGACAGGTTTGTGAACGTAAGACTCCATTAGGTGAAGCCTGTTGTCAGGTAGCAGGAAACTGGAGAAAGAGGCTGAGGAATGAAGACCACTGAGAGTGCGTAATGTAGACTATTTATCGCAAACATTTGTATAATTAAGAAGCGTGGGAATATATTCAGTTAACCTGTCTGCCCTTGGGATTCTGACTTTCAACCTACCTTTTTAGATGTTCGATGACACCTCTTCTCAAACTGATTGCAGGCAGCTTTTCTGATTTTACCTGTTGCATGTGCTGGGATGAGTGGTTAGAAAGCGAGGCTCTGAGCATGGCAATGTCTTGCTTTTAAAATTCACCAAAGCCTTGGATGAGGATTGCCTTTTTGTGTGTCAATAGTTCAGAGGCATCTTTGCTACTAGGCAAGGCTGAAAGATAAAAGAATATATTTACCAAAGACAGAGAATTGCAGTAATAGAACAGATTTACAGAAAGACAAAGTAATAAAACTCATTATTATGCTTAATATTTAGGGAAGAGGTGAAAAATAGGTGTAGCATTAAATCTGTCAAGTTGGGTCTTTATCATTAAGCCAGAGTTTCCTTAAATTAGGCAAAAAAAAAAAATCCATCTTGAGTTAAAAAAGGTGACTCTTGAAAAGAGGACCTCTGTGTGAAAGTTCAGATCGATCTTCTATGCCACCCCAAATTAAAATAACCCACTCTTGTTTACTTCCACCTTTAAAAATCTTCCTGCCTTGTTTCTTATGATTAATATTTAGTATCAGCTTCTTTCGTTCCCTCCTCCTCCCAAAGGTACTTTAATTAGCATTTCTTTTGTACACTATTTGTCTCAGCTACAGCCTTCTGAAGAGGCAGGGGTAAAATTTTATAAGTGATATGATAAGAAATATTAAATGCATGGGGTATTTTACTATATATATAACCTTGTTATACATGTATTACACCAAGACCATAAAGGCCAGAAATATAAACACGGTTGGTGGATCAGGATTAGGTTGTGTAATCTGAGCAGCTATTCCCAGTTCTCTGTGCGCTCTTGAATTTACACTCTCTTTTGGGAAACCTTCTCACTTTCACCGATAAACTCTGGATGCATCATTCCAACTCTGAGCAGGACAAATGGTAAACAGTTGTAGCGTGTTTAGTATACACATGTAAACCTTCATGACAAAAGAAAGCCCCCAAAATAAAAACCGGAAATGTTGGGTCAAAACCTATATTAATAGGAAATGAGACCAATTACACCAATTAGTATTTCACTGCATAGTGAAATCATGAAGAAGGACCAAAAAAAAAAAAAAATCAAATTAATCTAATCTCAGTTTGAGGAATTTAAAACACAACATAATCAAGAACATTCAAACCAGAACTACAGAGCAGCAAAAATGTATTTGAGGGATTATATACTCTGTATTTCCTTACCTTAACATGCCCAGTCCTTTTTAAAATTTAAAACACAAATAGATTTCTCAAGTATTATAGTGCTTTGTTTCAGGATTGTGCTAGTATTATTTAATATTATTTTAATTTTAGATTACTATTTGCTCTCACTCTAAACTTCATCTCAACTTTCCCCCCCCCACTGGGAAAGCATATGAAATTCACTATCTATGTAATAACAGAGGGCTTTGCCCATACAGAGCTATTTTGGATTTTACAGTTAGTTTCCTTTGAATCAGAGGAGAAATCCGTACATTAGATGATAATCTAAAAGTGACTATTGGCAAACGTTGATTTACTAGGAACTATTGTAGAAGAAATCACAATACATATGTATGATAATTTATACAATTTAATATTTATTGTCCAATCCTTAAGAGACATGAACACTAGACACTGAATAGTGAAGTCAAGAGACTATTCAGAGCATATGAAATTAATGAAGTGCACAAAATTTTGCCTAATCAGGGCTCTTGGAAAGAAAAAAAAAGTATACTGTAAATAAATACATCCACAAGACAGATAAATACATGTATTCTGTACTGGGAACTCATATGTCTGTAACTTTGGAAGATACTAACACAGCTGACTGTCAGACATGCTGCTAGTGATTTAATCAGCTCTGTATATAGAAAAATGAAGCATCAATCAACCGTCTCGATCCACCCATTGATGAAGAAGCTGTTTCGAAGGCCCGGAAGGTAGGGGCACATTTCAAACCAGAGCAAGCCTTCAATCCCATAGGTTCAGCATGGTTGTTAACCTTGTTTAGCTCCATGTGTGCTGAATTCGGCAACACAAGGCATCTTTTTGTTACGACGCACAGAAACATAATGCCTTTAGTTATTGGGTAACAGATGTTAAGTAATTAAAGCAGCCCATTTCAAAAGCAATCATAAAATCACAGGGAGATGAAATTTGAATACATTTGAATTCCTGCAGGATTCCATATGTGCTTTTTGTTTTTTTGTCCATGTGTTTACATTTTTAGTAATTTTGTAAAGCTGAGATGAGAACTGAATGTTAAACTATTTTTTGTTGATAAAAATATGTATGATTCCTAATATACAACGCTTATTTAATTGGAAAAAGTAAAACTCACAGAAAAAGGTATAACATATCAAAAAAGTGAAGGATAGGCTTGATGGTGTAGATTTTATATAGCCCTTTTGTTCTCCCTGTGGACTGCCTAACCGCAGGAGTGCCTCTGCTCCCTGGCTACTTTTCTCTCAGCCCAGAAATCTCCCTGGGTTGTTTCAGCTGCCGTTTTTGTTTCTGCACATGCCCAGAACTACCTTGATTTGAACAGCTATCCTCTGCCTGTACTAAGGAGGGAACTAAAGACAAAGCATCCTTCCATTTTGGGTCCCCCCCTAGCAGGGGGATTCACACCAAACGTAATTCATCTCTCTTACCATCAAATGGGGTTATAGCTTCCTCCTTTTCTCCACGAAACTGAGGGTGGAGCTGTCACCCACCCATTTTTGCTAGCCGACAGGTTGTGCCTGTGGGTTGCTTTCAAGAGCTGTTTCGGGTTTGTGCATTTCTCTCTCCCACTGCCTCTTCTCTCCTCCGCTCTCCCCGGCCCCACACCTCAAGTCTCTTGAGCAGCGTCCGGCCTGGCATGGCTTTCTCCTGCGGAAGGGGCCTGAGAGGCAAATTGAATCCGAATGGTCTTGCTTTGCTTATAGTATAATAAACTGTAGAAAGTTGACTGCATAGTAAGGTGTTGTACAAAAACCTTCATGTTGTCATCATCTCTGCTACTACCTGTGTTTTGAAAACAGGAGTATATACTAGACTATTTAAGCTCTGAATAAATCAAGACTGAGATAGATGTTTGAACTTAGCGATTCCCGTTTGATGGTTTTGGGTGTCCCTAAGGTCACCCTGAAGAATTTGTTGATCACCTCTCTGAAAAGTATGCCTTTTTCTTACTAATATACAAAGTTTCTAGAAAATTAGCTTTTGGATTTTTCTTTGAATCACAGATTTCTAAAATGCAGGCACCGAATTGCTTGCTTTGTATGTAGATAAGTCCATTCTTGAACCTTTACCCTATAAATCCAGACAAGAATGAACCTTAACCCTATAAAAATCCAAACAAACGCATTTGGTTAACTAGAAATCATAGTTTTAAATGTTGCCTCAATTACAAGTGTAAAACATAATATTCACGAGGAAACCTTTGTAAAAATACACAAATTATCCTAAGAATTTTATTTATTTACTTTTAAACACATTTTCAAAATTCTCAACTATTTATTTTGGGTGGACTATGATATAAAGCTTTTCTTCAGTGGGACAAGTCAGTATGTAAATTATTCATGACTTTGCATGATCAGGGTCTAATTCAAAAGGCTTTCACAAACTAAAACGTCAAGAAAAAATATTCAGAAGACCATTACCCCTACACAAGAATCCAGCTTTTAAAGAGTGTAATCTGGTCTGAACAGATAACCTTTATAGACACATATTTGTCCTTTTTTCATTTTAAGCCTATCAAGCTCATTTATAGTTCCACGTTGGTGTTTATCTCCATAAGATCTTTCTTTTGGTGTAATAATAAAAAGTTTTCAGCTTTAGCACGCTCTGGCACCCAAAAGCAGCAAGAAACACAAAGACTAGTCACTCACAAATTCACTGTCATGCCAATAAAGGGTCGTTACGCCATTAACAACCAACAAATTGACACCTGGCATTCTTCCTATTCATTTCAAAGGGGATCCACAGCTGATTTTCCAGCATCATGCAGTGGGATGCAAGGCAATAAATTGGCAGCATTCAGAAGCCTCTTCTCTCAATGAAAGATGGCATCCCCTGAGTGGCAGGTACTGCTGATATTCCCGGGATGTTGTTATAAGTCACACTGATCAAAAAGAAAGATTTCTGTGATGGCAGAAGACCTAGTCTATACTTGTGAAATAAAAAGATAGCAAGAATAGAATCTTTTCTATGCAATTTGCAGTTGATTTCTTCTTCAATGTATTTATTGTGCTTCAGATTGATTGCCAATAATATTTCAGTACAAAGGGGAAACTTTTCTGTATTCATCTTTCAATATCACTTACTTTAAAATGTTTTCATTTCAATCACAGATTACTCTCTTGTAGAACTTAGGCTGCGAAACTACAGAAATCAATAGAGAATAACCTTTTCTATTTCCTTTTTTTTAAAGAACAAACCTTTAAAGCAATAATACAGTTCTTTACGAAAAATTTAGTGCATTTTTAATAATTCCTTAAATTTTTTTTCAATTTTTCACTTCAATTTTAGAAGCCTTTTTCCAGCAGGGTATGCATTCACATTGTTACACTGGAGGAATGTTGACAAAATGGAATACTTAAACATAGGACTGGGAAAAGACCTTATTTGGGGATCCTGCAACATACGGACTTCAATTTATCACTGTCATATTAATTGCCAGATTGAGAAGAACATTTGTTCAGAGCTTTTGGAAAGTGGAGTTTGTTTGGAGGTTTTGTGAAGTGGAATAACTAGGTGGAGTAACTTCCTCTAGAAGCTCTTGAAGGTAGAACTAAATGAATATAGCCAGAGCCACTAAATGCAGCAAGTTATTTTTTTAATTGCTAAGTCCTGTCTCTTTAGGCTTTTTCTGTTAGTCTGCTCTTTCCTTCTGCCTGAATTGTAGTACCTTTCCCAGTAAACACACAAATATATCAGAGGCAGAGCCAGGTTTCTTTGTATAGTGCCTAGTGGGTTTTCTTCCTCAATAAAAATTCTAAACACAAAGTATATATACTGCTTATTATTTCAGTCATCTTTCTATTCTCTGGGGCATGAATTGGAGGATTCTTTTTTCTCAGTACACTGAGGTATCATCTTAACTCTGTCTGCAAGGCTTTGTAGCTGTTAAAACCTTTTGCACTTCAAGTTGACAGTGAACAAGCTCTATAGCTATGAGAGAGAAATGAGTAAAAGCGTTATATGGCATAATGAATAGACAACTGATTTTTCTTGATTATTGTTATTTGCAGCCATCACAGTAACAGGTTATTACAGTGGAGGAACTGAAGCTTGTAAGAATACAATCAGTGAATCTAAGGGAATGGATAATTTAGCTTGTGTTTCCGTGTGAATTGCATCCAAGAATGGAGGTGGGAAGGTGAGTAGTTAAGGTGAAATTGGCAATATTTCTAAATGTCCAGCTTTAAACAAGGATTTTAAGCATATGTAAAAGATTCAAGGTAGAATTCAGACAGTCAGCCTGGAGCTGCATACTGCTTTCTTACCATGTTTCTTTCTGATGACTCTTTATTACAGTGTAGTGGATAGGTGACCTTGAAGCAGTACATGCTGTCATTTTACAGGGCAATGAGATGGTTGCAGGAGGTAATTTCTCACACCGTGCACTGTTTAGGGTTTTGATTACATTCAGACTCAAAAGGCAAACATGACAGCTGCAGCATTAAATCATTGAGCTAGGGTCTCTGCTCCAGATTTTAGCAATCACAACTATTGTTGGCATATAGTTGTAGTTTTTTCTAGACTTCCACATTTAGCCATTGACAGTACAGAAAATATGACCTGAAGTGTTCTTAAAGCTGGAAGCATCTGGGTGAAATTTGAACTGCTGCTTTGTTTCTTAGTTTACTGAGGGGGCATCCTATAAGAGGGCACCAGCTATCAAGCCTTTTAATAATCGCCATCTGAACTTCACTGGCTTCACTTGGTTCCTATGTGGGATGAATGTCGGATTTCTTTTGCTTTTAAACCTCTCCCTAAAAATCCTGTGGTACAAGTATTTAGAATGATACCAGTTGGACAGAAAAGGACAGATGTAAAGTCCAATTACATATAGTTCTACTGATGCTTACATGGGCATTAGTTTATTATCCCACTGTTTCTCTGTATATGTGGTTTTGATTATATACGTGCAGGTTCTCCTGGATTAATCCTCACCTCTTTCTCTATTGGTAACTTAAGTAACTTTCTTTATTAGTAACTTAGGCGCTTCTAGCACAGGGTTCTCCTTGGCTTCTCCCTGATTTTATCAGCTTTATGTGCCAGATACATGTCAGGTGCATAGACTGAGTGAATGAGAAAGTGTGGCATCGCGTATCACTTGGGAAGCTTGAACCTCTATAGTTGCAGCTCATCACTGCAGCCCAAACCTACCGTGTGCCTCCATATGGACATGGACTCAGTGGCAGGACTCAGAACTGAGAGGCACACTTGTCAAGCAACGTGATGTTGGTTGCTCCTTCCCCCTGGTCACATCAAGATTGATGAATTCATAGAGTTGTAAAATCGGTCAGGCTAGAAAGGACCTCAGAAGGTCTGTAGTCCAACAGCGTGCTGAATTTTGGAGACGACTGAGCTAACTAGGGTATTGAACTAAGGCAGCTCCTATTGTTGTAGTGCAAGAACAGGCTAAGCAAAGCAGAGAGCTTCCTATGGGGAACAACTGAAATTCTACTTCAAAGCCAAATTAAACCATCAACTTGTATGTCAGACTTTTGCTTTCCATAAGCTATGAAAAAGACATGATTATACCAGGTGCTGTGTGAGTATAACTTTGTCCTCTCTATGCTGGCCTATAACTGCAGTCCGTGCTGTGACAATCCATACCTGTAAAAGCTTAACTAAAGCATAAGTAAAGCAAAATTTGCTTTGTGGTTTACTGGTTGCCCCAGCTTTGGCATGATAGTTTGGCCCTTCTAGAGGCTTACTGGTGTCAAAGAAGAGGCCCTGAGTATTAAATATGAGGCAGAGGGTCTGTTTCTCCTACATCTCATCCTACGTTCCCCAGATCCTCAAATGCTTCGCTGGTAACCCAGTGTAGGTTCACCCTACATAAGATTGGTGTGCAGGCTTAGCCATCTGTGAGCTTGGCGATACTGAATGCAGAACTGTTTGTGCTTCAAGTTTGTCTCTGGTGGGAAACTGCATTTAGATGAACTGTTATAAATCTGACATTTCAGTCCCCTGTGTCCCTGTATGATTTTTGTATTTCAAATACTGAACATTGAAATCGGGTGAAGTCTACGTTGCTGCAATCTTCAGCTGCCCAAGTGTGATAGCCTTACTTCAAAGCAGATACATAGAGATGTTTTCCTTTACTTATTCTGAGGTGGTTTAAGTGGTAGTCACAGGCTTCAAGATTATGATAGCTCTTTCCTTCCGTGCTGGTTTTCTACACGTGATCTGTTGTTCTTAGGGTGATTATGTGGTCATTGCTGATTTTTCCAGTGTTTTTTGTTGTTGGCTTATTGGTAGTGGTGGTGGTTGCTGTCACTGATGTGGGAAATGAAGGTGTTAGCCAGAATGCACTGAACTTGCAAGCATACAGAAACAGCTGTAGGGTAAGAATGAGTGGAAGCAGGATGATTTCTAGGAGGCTGAGCTTGCGCAGTCAGAGCAGCACTGACTGGAGGAGATTATGTGGACCCATCTGTGGGCAATTTGCTCTCCTTGCTGTACATCCAGGTCACCCGTCAGCTATCAGGGAGACTAATAAAGATTCCAGTATGTATTAAAACAAATTTAGTTGAGACAAGACCCTTGTTAGTGTCATTAGGACACTTAACAGTGTGCCAAGTGTGAAAGAATTCCTTAAAGGTTGGGAGTTTGGGAGCCCAGATGTGCGAGAAGCTCTAGCTGTAACTGTCAGACCCTTCATGTCCCTACGCCTTGGATGGGAAGAGCTGACTGAAAATTAGAGAAGAATAAAGAAGATTTGGAGACTAGTGGATATAAGCTGCTTGGATTACCACTAGGAAAAGTATAATGCATTTTAAGAATGCAGCAATTCAGCCAAATGAAATTTTTGGAAAACAAGTAATGAGGCATGAAAACTTCTTTGAGCTAGATGCACAGGCAGGATATAGAACTATACAGAAAACAGACATAGTCGTTTTCTGCAAAGATGTGTGACAACTAACCAAATTGTGAAAATGTTCATATGTGGTGTTTGTAATGCACAGGCTAATAGATTGATTGCAATCAATTGATGTTGCAATCAATGCAGTAAGTGCTGAATAGGAGTATAAGGAAACACTTGAAGAGCTTACCCAAACTGAAGTATTCATGCAGCGTGTGTGCTTTTTATATTCATGTTTATATGGGAGACTTATGTGACAGGATCCCATATCCTGCTTTCCCGCAGTGATCCTGGCTGTTTGCACAGCACGGGGTAATCTCTCCAGACCTCACTGCTCAGTTTCCAGTCAGCTATGCTTAGCAGATAGGTGAAGAGTAGGAGGAGCTCCACACTGTCTTTCCAGAAACTCGGTTTTCTGGGTGCGTCTCTGTGTGGTGATCCCATCCTTGAGCTGACAAGAAAAGCAGATTCTGTTCCGTCATCTCAAATAGGAGGATTTGTCTCATGCTGTCTGTATGTGCAAGGAGTCATTAGGCTTTGCAAACCTCACGCATTATATTAGGAAAAAACTGAAATTGAGAGGTGTGGGTGCACATTGTGAAGTAGAAAAGAACCACTAAAAAGTTTAATATGTTATTCTCAGTTGGTTTTGGCAAATAGTAAAGGATTGTGACTGAATGCTGATATTGCTGAAAAATAAAAATTATGAGTGTGACATGTATACACCAAAATCCAACTTCTCTCCATTTTAAAACTGTAAATGTGAAGAGAGGGAAGACTACATGTGTGCACAGTGCTCTCCACGGCTCTTCACATCTCTTGACCATCTCTGAGATGTCTGAAAAAGGGTGCTGTTATCAGTAGACTGAAGTGCGTTGATAGTTTGAAATTTACCATACAGCAGAATGTACCTCAACCAGAAAATGTTTCACAGCACACAGATTTTAATGTGCTAAAATGACATATATAGAGAAAAAGGATTTTAGTCAGAAAAACTGGATTACGTGGACATTCAAAGTGCCAGGGTGGAACAGAAGAGATGTGATTCTGCTCCCCTGAAGTCTATCAAAGTGTGGGTGGGCCTGGAAATTCTTCTGGAGGTGATAGTTTGTTCAAATTTAATTAAATACAGGTAAATGCTATAAAAGCACCATGCGGGCCAGCTGCTCCCTGCGGGTTGGGCCACTGGGAGCGTGGGGGTCTCCCCGGAGCAGCCGGGCAGGGCCTGGCAGCCAGGGCCTGTCCCACTGCCCCGGCCAGGATCTAGGCAGCCGGGGGACACCAGGGCAGCCCCAGCCCCAGGCACCAAGACATCTCCCTGGGGACGGGCCAAGGTTGGGCCAGGACATCAACCTGTGGGTAGGGTGAGGATCAGGCCCGGTGAGGGGAACCAGGTCCAGACACAGCCCCGGGATGGCCAGGCAGGCTGTGGGGACGGGGATGGGCCCAGGCCAGGCCAGGACATGGGTCCGTGGGTGGGCCCAGCTTGGTGGGGCTTGGGGCCTGTGGCTGGGCAGGGCAGGACTGTGGGCAGCTGGGCTGTGGCGTCGCTAGAGCAGGAGCTGACAGCCCCGCGGGGGCTGATGTGGGGTCCTGGGCTGTGGGCAGGGTGGGGGAGACCC
>NW_008795029.1:512904-528795 GCF_000699145.1 Aptenodytes forsteri
GCAGTGGGGGGGAGACCCCGGGGGTGGGCAAGGCTGGGAGGTCCTCAGTGCTCTCAGGGCCCTGACAACTGCACAGCATCCAACATCCAATGTTGTTACCCAAAGTGGAGGTAAGTTCTTTAAGTGAAAGGTAGCAGTAAAGAGCACGGTACTGGTTTTGGGGTGCAGGGGTTGACTTCAGGCTTGCTCTCCTAGAATGTCTTAATGAACTGGCATGCTGTTACTGAATAATGTGAAAGGGAGTGTGAAGTCTGGAGAGGGAAAAAAACGAGGAAAACTAGCAGGCTGATTGATGTGATTTGTGAGTAGAAATTTGAGAGCTACCCCATAGGATAAGGGCAAGTATTATTAATGAATGACAGTATATTGTGACCTGGTGAGCTTCTTCCAGCACCTACTTAATGATCAAATTAGAACACAGATTATTTTAGGGGGAAACAGATTGTAGCCATTTTAATCTACAGAGTATCTGCATCACATAAATACCAAATTTGGGAAGGAATTGGCTTGGATTTAGTAGATACAGCAGGATAGGTGTAAATAAAATCAAAGAAACATGTAGGTTGTATTTAGATGATGAAGAAAAACTCGTTTGCATAGTGGTATCTGCCAAACGAAGCATGCAATATTCCTTATTTGGAACACTTAAAATGGTGGGTTTTTTAAATTTATCAGTTCTGTATTGTTTGTTTATGTAGTTAGAGTTGTCTGTATATTAAAAGTTTGGGGATATTATATTGATTACACCCTGTAGTGGTCCTGCATGTGTCATGATTTGCCTAAAAAAAGAATCGTATCACTCCGGTCACACTCTTTTAATTGAAATTGTACTGCTCCACTCTCACAGGGGTGTATTTACACCAGTAGGGAGGTACTTCTGTGAGTTCAGTGCATTTCTCACTAGAGAATCAAGTTTTATCAATAAAATATTTGCTTACGCTGGTATACCTCTATGCTCATTGGATGTTATGCCAGTGCTATATTTTCTAATTCAGAAATTTTCATTCATATTTTTATGATCCTGTTCCTACCACTGTTCTTGCTGCATGCTCTTTGTATCAGATTTAGCAATTGTGTGGCTGCAGAGGGAGTCAGTTCAGCAAACTGATCCAAGACAGAATGAACCACTCCCTAAAATCAACAGTTAAATTCTGTATCAGCTCTCTGAACCGATTCATCTACCTGTTGCACAACTGATGGGGCTGATGCAAAGAAAGGAAAGGGAATATGCAGGCATCTTGGAGCTACTGACATAATTTTGACAGTAGCCTAAGGATACGTACAATACCAAATGACACTTGCAAAGAGTGCTTCTAACACAGTTTAAAACTACACTAAACTTGAGGTTGCCACTGGTTGCTCTCCTTTCTGTCCTGCTCTGCTTCTGGCCTATCCTTTTGTCCTCCTATCTTTATGCTCATCTTGAAGTGAACCAGGGAGCGAAAACAGCTGGAAACTGTTTTTCGTAAGATTAGCCTTCAGCTGGTTTAGCTCCCCATACCAGCTCATAGCAGAGTGACATGTGGCACTGCTGTGCAAGGTTGAGGGCAGGGGTCTGTGAATGCAAGCATGAACAAGAGGGAAACAGCTCCGATTTTGACAATGTAAACTGTCACAGATTACACCCTGTGAAAGGTCGTGCCTGAGCCGCAGGCTCACCATGTCAAATGATGAGATATTCCTGGAACCAGACATTTCCTTCATAGCTCTGGTCACTCATATGCCACATGCACGACTATTTTGGATTAATGCATGGATCGGTAATGTCCCTAGTTTGTTCTATACTGCCTGGTTTAAGTTTGCTTCCTTGTGCACACCCTGGGAATTCCACTATACACACAGAATCTAACAGCCAGTGGTCTACAGCTGGTAATCAGTACCATTTAGCAGCTGCTAAGCAGGATAATAGCCTGTTATCCTTGAAGAGCTTTAATACAAATTGTAATCACTTGTTTACACGGCTTCTAAACTAGCTGGCATAAACTTGCTCTGCACGGTGTGAGTTAAAAGAGGGACTGAGGCTTGCTTCATATGGAATATAAGTCAGCAGGAATTTGATTTATGCCAATTAAGTAACGTTGGCATAGGATCAACATAAATGGTGGGTGAAACAGAGGGGGTGTACAGTCTATTCAGCAGAAAAATTGTGTTGTATGCAAATTCTTTAACTTTCACTGTTACACTAGGGAAAAGCATGGGATGGCAATGGTTTTCAAATTAAGCTACTGACCAGAGAATGAGTTATTTTGCTGATGTGTTTTAGTATTTATCATTTAATGACTATAGGATTGAAAAGTTGCAAAGTCTGAAATAAATTTAACATATTTAGTAAAATATTGTAAAGGTCTGAAACTTTTATTAAATTCTACAAACATTTAAATGTACGATCGGGTGTGTCTGTAGCAGAAAAGTTAGCCTAAAAATTACACCGGTAATTTTAAGAGCTTTCAAACTGACACATATTTCTAAGGTGAACCCAGTCGAGTGTGAGCTTTTGTAATAACTGACCATAGCCTGCTGAAGATGTTCTTGCTGGTTTTAGTCACCTTTGTCAGGACCTCCAGGAGAACCCACACATGGGAGACGGATAAAATATGTATACAGAATGCAATAGGTGACCTAAATGCTATTAGGTTCCTTTTTTTTGGTCTTTTTAACCTTGAAATAAATAACTCGCATAAGCTAGTTGGAAGTGAAAGCTTTGAGAAAAACCATATTTAAGTTTATTGTATGATCAACTACTTTTCCCTAAGGTTAATTTTAGAGTGTTCATCTTACGGTAAATTTTAAAAAGCTTTGTTTTCATTGTAATTTTATCTCACTAACAGAAATTCAGAATTCAGTCAGGTCTGTGCTACCAGTTTTTGATGACACAGCTGTTTTGGCCTGGGAAGTAGCTACGCTGGCAAAACCCCTGCTGTGCTATCAGCTATGATGATGGAAGCAATATTTTTAGCTAAGCATGTGTTATTTTGTGAGGTGGTGTTGAATCATTTTAGCAACAGCTCTGTAATATATACAGGTCTTAGTTACAGTGAGGTAAAATCACAGCTTTATAAACAAGTAAGACAGACCTTACCACAGCAGTTTTCTCCCTGTGACCCGGCCAAAGCTCTATCTCTGGAAGAGTTAATTCAAAACGGAGGCAAAACAAGGGATCACCATCATTGCCTGGTGACCCTGGGTGTGCCCCTTGCAGCAGTATCTTTGGGCCGTAGAACTGAATGGCTACTTCCAATCTTCTCTAAATTACTGTGATTTACACCACTGCTTTTCCACATCACTCTAGATATCATATCTATAACATATATCTAGATATATGTATTTGCAAGTAAATGATGTAAATTAGGGTCCTACTGTTTGAAAGAGTAACTATAAAGCAGGAAGGAGTTGGATACTGTGAACTGAAAAAGAAAGAACAGAAGACTTTGGGAATAAATATCCTACAAAAAAAGGGAAGAAAAAGAGAGAAATCAGGTGTAGCTATTAGGTAATGTGACCTACTTATTTTTAAATCTTGTTCCTCTGAAATGATTTCAGAGTCTACACTGCTTTTCCATGTGAATATCTGTCTTTTCAGAACAGAGATGCTTTGCCTGCCATATCACAACTTAACTCAGGCGTGTCACGTTTGACTGCTGCCCATTGTCACTTTTGTGTAAGGAGATAAGTTAATTTGTGTCACTATGCTTGGGCACTGTAAGAGGCACACATTAGCATTTTTTAGTCCATTAGATTTGTGGCCTTAATATTTTCCAGTGGAGGCACAGACTGCATTAAATTTCATGTATATAGAAATGAAATGAAAGAAGGGGAGTTTACCTGAAGAAGTTGTTTTAAATTTAGCAGTTATTAAATAATCATAGTCCCTAAACTCAGAAATTATTCTGGCTATGTCTATAGTGATAGAAATATCTGCCCCACTGGGGGAACTGTGACCCTCCTCATGGATCTCATTGGAGTTTGACCTAGTGTCTGTGTGGCCTAGAGACATAACCATTATTTTTTATGTGGTTTTCCAGTTCAAGGTACCTCACATAACAGGATGGCTGTGCCCTCGACCTCCAGAGTGACAGTGCATTGGCAGAAAGCTGCCAGGGTTGCTGAATGCCTGGGCACGGAAGTATAAATAGTTGAGGGTGCAAGGCCTGGTGAGAAAGTAGCAGAGGACTAGGCAGAAAGGAAGGGACCTATCTTGTCATGTGCCTACCTGTGCTGCTTGAAGTTCGATCCCACAGTGGAGTGATCGAGCCCCTCAACTGCTTCCAAGCCTGGGGTCTGACTGATTTTTCTACAAAGAGAACATGGGATAGAACTAACGTATTTTGATCTGGGCCTAACATTATAGCTGGGACAGATGTTGTCTGGGGCTGTAGGACTACCTCTGTCTGTCTGTTTCACTGGTGGCTTGGTTTGTTTCTTTTAAAGGTAATGCTGTGTTGAATGGAGCTCAGGAATCAGCCTGACAATTCACATCACACTTCTAAATGCAGCAGAGAATCAATGGCCCAGTTGCTCTGGGGCCATGGTAATCTGATTCCTGGCTGCCTGAAAAAATTACACACTACGGGAGCTCTGCCAGGGAGGATGGAAGCATCAACCCTATCCTCATCAGTTTTCTGTTCAAACAGTGGACAGTATAGCTTGGATATGCAAGACTAACGTCTCAAATGCGCCAGTATGGAAACAGTAATTTTCCTCTCTTCATTCCTGCATTCTGTGAATGGCATAACACTTAGCTGTCCAAATGTTGTGCATATTTCCTTTATGGTTTGTTTTCTTTCATCTTTATGCAGTAAAGGTGGGAATTTATTTCCAGGAGTTCTTCAGAAAATGGGAAGATGAGGTTTGAACAAGTTTGACAGATGTTGTCAGTGGTTGCTGGAAATATTTCAAGGATGGAAAAAGCAGTAGGATTACAAATCAGTTGTTTGAAAAGCCCATTAAGGGCATGACTGCTCTGAATAACCACTGTCAACTGATGGGTAGAGCTTGCTTTGAAAGAAAGCATCAGCTATTGCACTAGTAATGATGTGGTAACAGTATTGCTACTGTGTAAATGTGTTTGTTAGGTAAACAAGACAACTTAAAAGAATGATTAAATTACCAACAGTGGTACTTGGATTTTAAAATTTAATTTTAAACTAATCATAGCAAAGGTATGAGGTAAATATTCTTCTAAGACTGCATTTACCAAAAATTTATGACATCGTGCTGGATTTCATTTGCTGTTCTGATTAAGAATAACTTATCAGAGACTGGCATTCATCTGTTCTTATATGCAGCTGAGTTGTATAGCAGGTTCCTCACAGAGTACTCAGAGAGTACTAAAGAGGCATGAAGGTGGCAAGAATTCTAAGTGGTGCATCTGTACAGAGTTTAAGATGCCAGTGTTGGACCAAAGGTCTGACTATGAGGGAGTAAAGGGCAAAATATGACACTTCCTTAACTGGTGGAAGTGGAAGGGGTGGAAGTATGCTACTTCTCTTCCTTCAGCATCACTTCTGTTGTCCAGTGGTTCAATTTCATGGTCAGTTTATGCCCAAACTGCTTTCAGCTGTTGCTGAAAGTGGTGGCTACCCCATTCTACCTACTCATACCCATTACCCAGTGCCACATTCCCAGATTGTTGATCTAGTTGAAAACTAATCTTTGCCTTGTGCCAGTGAGAGGCAAGTGGCAGAAACATGTAGCCTGAGGCAGGAGGAGAATGGGATAATCCATTCCAGCAACAGCATGGTCTTAGCTAGGCTTCTGCAGTAAGTCATGTTTCTGCACATAACGAACAAGTAAAGCCTTCCAGCTGGAGTTATTCCTGCTAAACTAGAGAGAACAAAAGTAGATGTTAACAGGAACAACGTTTACACTAGCTAGCTGCTACTCCCCAGAGGAATGATTAATAGAAACATACTGGTACTCCATATCCAGCACAACAGATGGCCAATAGTTAAGTTTTACATATATTAGGCACTTTTTTTTGTCTTTTCTGTTACTACTAAAACTGGGTTTGCTGTGAATGCAACATTGCCCAGCTGCTAAGTTTGCACTACCATCAGTAGCTGATCACTGGTGAGTTATTGATAGCCCTGGGCCCTCTGAATTCACATTCCAGGCTCTGCTGTCCCTTCAGATCTGTACTCCTTTTGTCTGCAGCATATAAGGTCATAGATAGTTCTACATGCCAGAGTAGCTAGATGCTATTCAACATAGCACAGCATAAGTACTAGTTATTGCCATATATATAAAAGTTCTTAACACGTTACACAGCAGTTATACAAAGCTAAACGAAACTAAAATTTGTTAGGTAAATGCCACCTTGTCGTTAACCAGTTGCTATAACAGCTAAAAAAAGTTAAAATAAAGCTCCAAGCAAGCCAAGACAAGCCAGCCAAAGTAAGCCTTACAGCCCTAGTCCCACATGTGAAGTTAGTAGAAGACCTGTGGCCAGTAACAGCACAGCAATACTGTCTTTACTGGATTACAAGGCTACCTAATAAGTCATAAGCTAGTCAACACAGTCAATGGCGTGTGGAAAGCTATTCAGCTCACTGGAATCATTTAGTTAAAATTGTAACATCAGGCATATGTAAAAAGCTATCTTGATTATTATCTTTCTTTACTGCTGAGACTTTATAACTTCAATGCTTTCTAAAACACCTTTATTAGATATGAAATTAGGTGTGAAATTCTGCTCTAAGTAGTTGATAATTTTGTGTGTCAAATCTAAAAGACATCAGAGAATGGATGGACCTGTTTATACACACAAAGGAAGGACTTGAGAGTTTACTGAAAATTTTACTCAGGTTTTTTTCAAGTAAATGTCAGCTTCCTGCCTTAAAGCCTGTTTTCAGTCTCCTCATCTTTTCTGGAGACTTCTCTTCCATGAAAGATTACAAATAAAAGAAGTTTTAAAAGAAGGTCTTGTGAAAACTTCCATAAGAATTGCATTAATTAAGAGATACATAGCATTTCTGGAATATAGTCATCTATGACTTTCTGTCCTCATTTGGGCAATTCATCCCAAATTACTAACAGTAATTAGAGTAGTTCTATCAAAAGGAAAAAATGAACATAAGGTGAAGATTTTCCCACTGACTAGTAAAGTCTTAAGTGAATGACCTAAGTGAGTTGCATAGTAGGGAGGGGGATTTTGCTTCTGTGATCTTCTTTTCTTTATTTTCTTTTTTATTGTGTTTTGCATGGGGGGGGAGAATTCAAGGAAGGAGGAATGTTTTTTACTTGTCTTTGTATGCAGAGGAATGTAGTTTGCATATCTTGCCCTGGTAGTCTTTGTGACGTGAATTTCCTGAAGCACTGATTAAGCTACAAGCAATAAAGAGGAAAAATAAACCAGACAAAGAAAAGAACTACTGAGCTTTTATCCATTTACCCTAATTTTTTGTATGTGATTTGATCACTTGTTTATGGTCATAATTATTTAGTATTCTACTTTAAGATCGCAGTTTACGAATTAATTGTTTATGCAGTAATCTTGGTCTGCATTTTTGCTGGGGGGAAAAAAGCAAGGCAAAAACATTCATTCTTATGAATTTCAATCTCAGATCTAGAAATGGTCTGTCATTTTTTGGTTTCAGCAGCAAGATGTTGCTGAATGGATCTGGAAAGACATTACTTCATTTTGCATAGCTTCTCTGTAAGGACCAAGTCTTTGGGGGTTTGATGGAAGGAAGATATTCAATAAATTGTCCATATTTTCTATACCCAAGTAGCCACAGGCTCTTTCTGTCACTTGGTTACTATTTTGGGCTCCAGATGAAATTCTTGTGGAATATTTTTAGAAATGCGGTTTCCCAACCGTCTGACCTTCCCATGTGTCCTGCTCCTGCCAAAAGAGAGGGGTCTTCATCCTCTGTCTTTGCTTGGAAGGACCTAGCCAAAAGCCAGTTTTGGTGATCCCAAGACTCTTAATGATTGAGTTCATCTCAATGATCCAACAAGAAACTCTGCATTCTATTTTTGCTGGGTTTATTTTGTGCCATTAGAGTCAGTTCCTGGATGCAGAAGTAGCCAGAGGTAAATGATGTGTAAGTCCTTTTGCAAATGGGGGAAGGGAACAGACCTTTTTGGTTGACTCCTTAATTGGCTTATCCCGTCTTGTAGAAACACAGACTGAGGATGTTATTTCATTATCAGCCTTAGTCAACATAAGACTTCTGCCAGCAAAACGCAGTGTGCTTGCTCTGCCTCCACATGATGTGTGCATCTGTATCCTCTGTGCTAGTGCTTATGGAGCTATGCAGTCAGCCACATTGATGGGGCCGAAAACTAACCCTGCCAGGACAGAGAAAAAAGAAAAAGGAAAAAAAAAAAGACTTACTGGTCCAGTTGAATGTGCAGCTGCATAGGTGGGGAGAGCTGGCACAATGGAAGAGTGGGCCAGGCAGTGGATAACATACCTTCCCCCTTTTGACAGCAGCGCAGTCTGTGAGAATACGCCATAAAGATGGCATTTTCAAAGGATTATGTACTCTCACTGATGTCATCAGTTAAAGCCTCCTTGAGAAAGAATTATGGCTGTTTAATAATTTCTGCAAATCACACTTTCAAGGACTATCTGCTTTAATTCCCATATTTGCAAATGAGACTACCATTGCAGGTGGAACCAAGCCATAGGTCACATTTTTAACCTACACACAGAGTCCATAAGAAAGAATGCTACATAAAAACACTGTATTAAGTAGCTGAGAGACTGAAATGGGTGGAAATTATTGTTTTTCCCTGAAAAGCAGGGGTGGAGGAAGGGGAACAACTTGGAGTGTTAATTTGTTCAGGTGAAATCCTGATGGGATTGGCAGAATGAAATTACTTTCGGAGCCTTAAGAAATCTTCTGTGATATGGAATTTGTATTTTCTGGCCTGCTAAAGAAATGGCAGAACATAGCAACATTGAAAATATTAAGTCTTGAGGATGATGCAGTTGCACGCCTATTTAAGGAGGGAGGATTTACAATAAGGTCTTTACTCACTAAAACCTGAAGTAGAGGAAGCATCTCCATAGATGGTCAGCAATTTAGGTATTAAAAGAAGGAAGGAAGGAACTTAGTTCTGAACCTTTATTTTTAATGGTCTCTGTCTGGATGAGGGCAGTTGTGTACTTTAGCATTGGATTTGTGGCTCTGAGAACAGAAGGAAATACTTTGCTTTTTGTCGTTCATCCATTTTTCCTAAGGTTATGGAAATTTGTAAACATTTCTCTACCCTCCCACTCTGCCTCAGTGCTTTCCATCTTGCTTGGCAGTTGTTGTACTGTTCATTTATTCCCCTTCTACTTTTTGCGGACATGCTGGGGACAACAGTGACTTCTAACAGTAGTTAACTTTCAAAATGGCATTTGCCAGAACATAAAAGTCTTTTACAGTTATGTAAATTAAATGAAGCAAAACCTTTGGTGAGGAGAAATGGGTACCATGGAACTATTTATAAAGTAAGGATTTATACAATGGTTTGGATTGATGTTTGGTTTTCAAAGTTTAAAAAAGAGCAAAAGATTAAATGGATTTGTATACCTATTATAAATATTTGTCCAATATACCAGTATGTTTACTATGTGTGAAGTATTTAATAATGTTGACGCCAAGTCTTTCACTTTAATTTTACAGGCTTGCAGCCATTTAGCCAAATTTTCCTTCTTAGGCTGAATTTTTCTAGGTCAAAAGTCATTCAACACATTCAGAAAACATTGCCTGTGTAAATTGACAATATTTGAAAAGAAAACTGACCCCTTTCAAATAGGTCAACTGAATGTTTGAATGCTGTAAGAAGTTATGTACAGTGAAATGGAGTTGCAAGTTCTAGAGAGAAAGAAAAATGCATGGATAAGGAGGAGATGGTGTACATGAGTCTCTTGACATTCACAGAAGTTAGAAGAGCCTTGAGACAATTTTATGGCCCTCCTGTAGGACAGACACTGCAGTGGAACAGATTTCTGGGGTACTCAGAACTTAAAATTTCTTTGCAGACCTTTGCACAACTCTGTCCAGGAATCTTAACTAGGAATTAAAACCAGGATTTCCAGATGATGGAGGCAGAACCAGCTGTGTTCCTACACAGGAAACATTATTGGCAGTTGCTCTCCTGGAGGGAGGCCTTTTAAAAGGGTTCTTCATACCAGTCTAGTGAAGACAGGGTTGCAATGCCGGTGTGGATTCCCCGATAACGTCTGGCATTGTTACTGTGCAATTCTATCCCAGTAATGAACACTGGTAGCATGAGTTAGTCAATGCTTTGATTCTGAGTGAAAAGGTTATAAAGGCGATAAAGACCAAGGGGAAAAAGTGCTGAATTTTCACACTTGAGTGAGCACCAATACGAAGGGTTGTGGTTTTGCTTGCATTTATAAGCCTGTTTTCATTTCAAAGGGGTTTGATACATGTAACTGGGAGTGGAGTTTGACTCCAAATATCACTTTGAGAGTTATGCTGCCTCAGTGATCTGACAATGCACTGGAAAGGTTAAATTGAGTGCAGGTCATTTAGCTTTGGTATGGTGATTAATTTCAAGTGATATGTTATGAACACTAATTTCAATTATTTACTGAAAAAGCCAACAAATCTCATGGGAACTCTACGAAGTAAAACAAAACCAGTTGACTGTGATTTTGCTCCCAAATGAACTAATCAGGTGATTGTGACCTTGAGACAGGGTCTCTCCTCCAGGTCTCCCCTCCCCTCTCCTAGGTACAGAACTGACATACTCATCTGTCCGCTTGAGAAGTCCTTGATACTGTTCATATTTAACATCATTATCAAAGGTCCTTTGCTTCCAAGCTTAGCCATTAAAATAGATGAGATGGGAAATGCTGACATGATAGTTTTGCAAATGTTATCTGAGAGGTTTGCATATATTATTAAATCTCTTAATGAAGATGATGAAGAATCAGCCAATTAACAGCTCAGAATTAGGTATATTGCTGCATTAATTCTTGTTCCTCTTTTCTTTTGATATTTCAGTGCTACGGCTATTGAAGGATGGCGCTGACCCTCATACGCTTGTTTCCTCAGGAGGCTCCTTGCTCCATGTGGTAAGAGTGATTGAAGATTAATGTTAGTGACTGTGGATAAATATGGTGGGATACTGAGTAGCAGATTGGGCATATTAACAAAAAGAAAGGCTTAGCAATAATTTTTTATCTACACTGTTGTCCACGGTGGTTATGATTGCATCCAGCTATGTGTGTGAAATAAATGGTCGTTTTCAAATTGCTTACAAAAGGATGGATCATGTCATAGGAATGGTAACTAACAAAGTAGAATGAAATGTTTTATTTATAAATTATCTGTGTAGTAAGAACTAACAAAGGAAATATTGCTTGATTCCAAAGATAGAATTATATGGTCCAGAGATTCACAGGTCCTATGTGAAAAACACCATGATGTAACATTTTTCCTTTTGTTTTTGTGCATATTTTCTTGTACCAGTTTCCTACACGTGGATATTTAACACATTATCTGCATTTATTTTATCATTATTTGCATAGCAATTTAGATTAAGTAACTGGAAGATAAAAGGAAAACAGTTTGTATACAATGACCAAAAGAGAAGCAAGATGTAAGGGCATGTGGAGGAAAGACTGACAGGCAGACAGGAAGAAAATACTGCAGAGGTAAAATTTTGGCTTTGCTGAAGGCAATGGCAAAACTCATCATAAATTCCTAAGTTTTATGATCCTTTACTTTGGTCTGTGATGCTTCAATTGCAGACATGCTTTCTATTCGATGTGGAACTTTTTTAAGAAGTTTGGATCCAACTTTGTTGCACAATGCTGCTAAAATAAATGTGTCTTCACAAATACAAGGGCATAACAGATCTAGTGAAAAGTCTGCTGGCAGTGTTTCATTTTAGAACAGTTGGATTAAGTTTCTCATAGTATGTACACAAAATAGAGTGATTTCTTGACAAAGAAAAGGATCCTATAATATTACTGGACTCCAGCACACCTGTGACCATGGTCTTGCAAGATGTAGCGTTTCCGTTATGTAATTAACCTGTGTTTTCCAACTTCCATGGCCATGCTGCTTACCAAGGGCTTTGGGAAATAGACGCCTAGGTAAGGGGAGGGTGCAGTAATGAGTTGGAACAGAGAAAATTTAAGTTCTCTTTCCTCTCCTCCATTTGCTTGCTGCAAAGGTGCTCAATCATTCTTTAAAAATGCAGCCCATACAAGATGTTAGCTTTGGGATTCCCAAAATTAAGGCATCCCAAATCTTACCCTGTGCTGAAAGCCCTAGGAGACAGTCTTTATCTTCAGTGTGGCTGATGTGACATCTGTCTCACTGGCATTTTAAAATAGAAGAAAGAAAAATCCATCTGTAGGGATTTTAGGTTGCTTTGTCTAGTTCAGCTGATGCAAACGTTTTAACTGAAGATAAAATCTGAACTGTGCCTTTTTAGGTTTCTTGATCTTCTGCATCATGCCCCAATTCACTGTCACAATCAGTATGTCTCCACTGGTGCCTGCTGCTTCACAGGTACACGTGCTTCAAAAGGAGGGAAAGCTTCCTGCAGTAAGAAATTTGCAATAGAGAACTGTGTGTAACCTACTGCCTTAGTTTAGTCAGTTACTTATAAGTACTCGTAATTCATTTACAGGAAAATGCTGGTTCTATTGGAGATGGGGCAAACCTGATTTCAATAAAATTTGGATTTGACCCCTATTTGGGAGCAGTACACATAGAAGAGGAGAGTCATGATACAGGGAAACAGATAAGCCAAGTTTATTTTCCTGCAAGAACTCAAAATAGTAATTTGGCATGCGTCTTTATTATATTTTTAAAGCCCACTCAGATCCGTTCTAAGTACTAGTTTTACCACTATAATTCTATGTAAGCTGCTTTCTCCAAAGGGGAGCCTAATCAGTGTTTATTCTTTCCAGTTGCAGGATAAATGTGTTTATTCCAGAATGGATGGAAAATATATTTATCTTCACATTTTACTTAAAAACTGATTCATGATATAATTCCTTTTTCTTTTTCCATTTCTGTTAACTTCCAAAATATGATATATTTCTAAAAGAAATCAAATGTGACATTTCATAAAGATTCTGTTGCTATCTCTGTAGACAGTCTCCCAATATGGTTGAATCTCAGGGAAGCCATGGGAGCTTCAAAGGTATTCACTGAACTCTCGTTAGACTCCATGAGAGGAGAAGTACAAAAAAAGAGAGTGCTTGCCTGAGTTGTTCATTCAGTGGGAAGCACATAGTGTCATATCAATTCACGCAGGCAATCACCCAACCCGCCCTAGTAACAAAGTATACGAGTGCCAATTTGCTCCTGGAACTTTGACTGAGATCGCCCAATTGCTCCACAAAACCCATTAAACAAGAATCAAGAAGCAGCGGCAATTAAATTGCTGCTACAAATCTAGGCTGTTTTCAAACCGGTAACTAATCACAAAAGGCTGTATATCTATTATTAATACACAAAATAGCTCAGCGACATCTGTCATTTGTTTTGTATGGAAGCTCTCTAGAAATTTTTTTGCTTAACAATGCCTTGAAAATATGATTAGTATGAGATTATGTTGATTTGTATTATAAAATGTGTTATCTCTGATTTGTTAAAGCTTGAACATTGAACAGCTCAATGTAAGTTACACTACTGATACAATGAATGATACTGATGCAACAAAACAAAACTTCTGTCTGTTTCTAGAGCTGCCAGATAAGTTGCAAGCTAAAGGAAATACATCAGAACTTAATTTCTGTTCTATAATTTAATGCTCAGTATGTTTGGAAATCATTTAAAGTAGGACTGCTTTTTAGCCTGATAGAGTTTAATTTTCATCTTTTGAGTTATCTATATTTATTATTGCAGTAGTACATGCAGCTCCTACATTCAGTTGAATATCTCAGCTATGTCTTGACTTCACAGTGGAATCCAGTTAAGCACTTTTCCTTCTTCCACTTTTCCTCCAGTGTGCTGGCTTCCATGCCAGATTAATACAGATCAGCAAACTGGATGCCATGTTGTGGCTCCACATGCGATACCGACATAACAACATAATTATTTAACCCTCACTTGCAAATTATCTGCAGATTTCACTATATTTGTACTCTCAGTGTATATGTGTGCTTTTTGGGACAGGGAAATATTATACAGCTTTAAATGTTGGAAGAGGCATAGATACTAAGGATTGTATTCAAAGCATCTAAGTATCTAATACAGAAAATTAGTCTCCCTGTAACCTGTCTCCAGTGGGGAAAGAGGGAGGATCCTTCTCTAAAGAGTTACTGAGTTTGTATGTTAGGCCAGAGTTAGGATCTTAACTTAGGTGCCCTGATTGTCTTTTAAAGTATTATCCATAAGCGCATCCATAAAAAGTCACAGATGTGACAGAGGAGTAAGCTCAAAACAACGGCTAAGCCAGTTTCTTCTCCTCCATCATCAAAACAAAGCATAGAAACACACACGTGTGTGCGACCCCCCCCCCTCCCCACCCTCAACACACCCTTAGTGTTCAGAGTATTTATCTGTCAGAGAGACTTGAATAGAAATCAGTATAGTTAGTGGACTGGGAATAGGAGTGGGTATGGAAAGGCGTGTATTACTGCTATGAACCACTTAAGGGCAGAAGGCAGAAGTGCACATACATGTGGACGTATGTACTTGTGGGTGTACATATACTTAGATGCCACTACTCATGATGTGATCATCATGCACTGATGCCTGTGCACTGATTTGGAATTACGGTATCGAACAGAAAGAAAGCCTCATCTTTACTGTAGATTTCAGCAGATTTCATATAGTGCTTTTTCACAGGGAATAAGGGATTCTGTGAATCATGCACATGGAACTTGTAGTCTCCACAAAACTATTTCTCTAGATTCATCAGCTGTTGTCCCCTACAAATACAGCAGTTTAACTGCAGTGCGTCATCTGCTCAATTTAAATGTTAAATGGAGGAAAAATCTTATGTAATAAATTCAGTTGTACGCTGAGTAAAACACCATCCCTAATCTGCTCTTCTTTCTTCTAGTGTGCCCGCTATGATAATGCATTTGCTGCAGAAATTCTAATTGACAGAGGAGTAAATGTAAATCATCAAGATGAGGATTTTTGGACATCAATGCATATAGCCTGTGCCTGTGATAATCCTGATATTGTCCTGCTACTGCTGCTAGTAAGTAAAGCAATCCAATGCATTATGTGCTTGAAAAGGAAACAATGTAACTGGGGGAGTAGCCACAGTGCCTGTCGGGGGGGGGTTGGAGTAGTGACAGTGCCTGTCGCCGGGGTTTGAGTAGCCGCAGTGCCTGTCACCACGGTTGATCTCTGGAGAGTATTCTTAAATAATTGTTTAATCTTAAACAAGTCCTGAACCACATTCAGGAGACATAGCAATAGCAGCATGCTGGCTTGAACATCCCAAGGATATTCAAAATTCTCAAGAGCTGTTGTAACTAGCCTGAAGGAGAAAGGGAAGGTGAAGGAGCGTGGGAAGGTGTCCCCCCCTGCCTCCCCCGTAGATTGGTTGCCCAAGGAGAAAAGGTAAAAGGTGTAATTATTATTAGTTTTCAAAAGGTAAGTCATCCTGAGGTACTGCGATGACGGCAATGCCGAGCATAAATTACAAGAGTACAAATACAAAAATTAGTCTCACGACCAAAAATTTTATCACATCATAAACGAGTAGTGTTACACAGTGCAGCAAAATGGTATCCTTGACCCAGCTCTCAGAGGTGAGAAACAGCACAACAGGAAACATATACAGCAAGTAAGGTGTTACATAACCTTTGAGAGCAAGTGTGACAACTTTAAGAGTAAATTAATCAACATTGTCACCAGCGACTGTTAAACCAATATGATGAATGCTTATAACAAATTTGCCTTAACATGCTCTGGTCAGATCTGTCGTTATCTCAACCCTTCG
>NW_008795029.1:529198-572125 GCF_000699145.1 Aptenodytes forsteri
GGTATGGAATGTCCCTTGGGCCAGTTGGGGTCAGCTGTCCTGGCTGTGCCCCCTCCCAGCTTCTTGTGCACCTCCAGCCTTCTCAGTCGGTGGAGCATGGGAAGCTGAAAAGTCCTTGGCTAGTGTAAGCACTGCTTAGCAACAACTAAAACATCGGTGTGTTATCAACATTATTCTCGTACTAAATCCAAAGCACAGCACTGTACCAGCTACTAGGAAGAAAAATAACTCTATCCCAGCCAAAACCAGGTCACACCATAAGGTCTGAAACTGCTGTATGAATGCGATATATTACTACTAATGATATCAGTGAAAGCATATATTGTGTGTGTTTGTTTCTTGACACTGTTTTGGTGCTCAGGATTTTTAGAAGGCATTTTTAGGCCTTCAATGACAATAGAGTATAAACATCAATGTCAAGTATCTCCTGTCTTCCCTGTGGCCAGGAGCTTATATCTCTGATAAGCACTCAGACCCAAATGGGATATTCGGATAGTATCTTTTCTCTTCTCCTTTTCATTTTCTGTTAAGGGTTGAGTTTGCAGACAGTCTTATAAAAAACTCCTTCTTAAAAGCAAGTATTCACTCAATTACATTCAGTATTCATAAAGAAGTGTTTGTGGACATGGTCAAAATGAGGCCAATTCAATATTTGTCTAAATAACTTTGACTTTTTGAAGCACAGTTTACCCAATATAGTAATAGATATGGCATTCAGCGTTTATAGAGAACAGCTTTGTTCACGTTGTGCTTCCACTCCTAGGACCACAGCCTCTAGTGTTACACCATGATATTAATGCAGCTCTTTCTCCCAGTTCATTTTTTGTATTGCTCTTTAAAACAGTAGTGCAGAAACAGTTCACAGTCTGAATTACTTTTTTCTAATCCATTTGTATAATTTTAAAATTTATATGTTTTTGATACATTGTTGCAAGTAGATCAGCATTTTTTAGCACAGTTATAATGGTATTTCAATGTTACAGGTAAAATAAAGGGAAAAATATTTTTAAAGACTGTGTACTTGATAATAGCTTTCATGAAATCACTTCGGGAGATTGTCTAGTCCAATCCCCCTTGCTCAGAGCAGAGCCAGCTACAGCAGCTTGCCCAGGACCATATCTCCAAGGATGGAAAGTCCACAAACTCACTGGGCAATCTGCACAGAAGAAAAAGCTTTTTATTAGGTTTAAACAGAATTTCCTGTGTTTCAATTTGTGCCTATTGTCTTTTGTCCTTTCGCTGAGCACCACTGAGAAGAGTCTGGCTCCATCTTCTTTACTCCCCTTGTCAGGTATTTACACACATTGGTAAAACCCGTCTGAGCTTTCTCTTCTCAAGGCTGAAGAGTCTCCGCTCCCTCAATCTCTCCTTGTACAACAGATGGCTCCAGTCCCTTCATCATCTTTGTAGCCCCTTTGCAGGACTCACTCCAGTATGTCCATGTCTGTCTTTTACTGGGGAGCCTGCAACTGGTGCCTCACCAGTGGTGGGCTCTCACCAGTGCCTAGGCCTGCTGGTAATACAGTCCAAGAAATCTATGGCCCTCTGCTGCGAGGGCACATAGTTGGCTCATGCTCAACTTGTTGTCCTCCAGGTCCTAGTCCCAGAAGTATTTTGTGTGGGAAGCTGTCTAGCTAGACAGTAGGAAATACTAAAGAAAAGACTATAGCCTAAATTTTGTCCTTGAAAATAGCTAGCTGTCTAAGATCATCTTGTAGGGAAACATCTGTCTCTGCTTGAAGGTAATAGCTGGGAACACTGTTCTGGATCTGTATACCTACTCTAGGTCAGTGACGGGAAGCGGGGCTTTTAAGCAGTGTGACACTGATTAGAGCTCTCTTGGGCTTTTGAGGACTTGAGTCCAAATGTCTCCTCTTCTAGAGAAAAGTCAGATCAATGTCTGTTTTCTCCCAGAAGAGTATTTCACTAGACTGTTAGATAGCTTAATTGCTAATGCTACAGCATAATCAGCAGGTTAAGTAGCATCCACAGAGATTAATTTGATAGTTTACACCTTAGAGCTATTGTTTCAGGCTTTCTTCTTTACATGTGAGCTCTTTCTGAAATATACAGATATTCTCCCATCTAGTATATATGCTTCATTTTATAAAAAAAGGGTAAATAATATCCTATACTAAATTAGAAAATAAATGAAAAATAGAATTTTTTTTCTGTTCAGAATTAGTGATACCTTCCTTCCCTTCATCTCAGTTCTGAATTCCTAAGTTTCAACCTTTATTTGAAATCAGAACAGGTAACTCTTGAAGGCTTTCCTGTATGGACTCTAGTTGCATCACACCGAATTGGAAAGAATTTCTGGAGAGATTCTTCCTCAAAAACATTGTGTCCCTCATAAACATGTGTTGTGCTTTTGAATTGCTATGACAACTGTAATGAAATAAAGGTTTGTTTGGTTGTTGTTTTGTGGTTTTTTAATAACCTAAGACTCGTTGCATTTAGAATCTCATAAGTCAAAGCCATCATGTTGAGTTACACTTCGTGGAATATATGAGTGTGCTGTATTCAGTTAGAGTGGCACCACAAGCAAATAGTCTTCAGTAGTCTTCAGTAGTAGAAGGGACAATCTTCTGATTTTCTTCAGCATAGTGAGCTACAGTAGTATGATTTCGAGTTTGTGACTGTGCTAACTGTAATGTAATGCCATGTATCTGAAAGAAGTACAGTAGCTACTATCTAACCTTCTGTAAATGGCATGGGCTTCACCAAAACCTTTGTTTGGAACCTGGAATTACTTTTGCTCTGTCCTGTGGTTGCTTCTTCCAATCTGTAACTTTAGTTTTAACATTGATCTGTACCAGATCTTCTCTGGTAATCTCTTAGGATTCTGATGGCCTCTGAGGCTACACCTGTTCTAGAAAACCACAAAGAGGTGACCAGGAGTCTTCCCGTGTGCTGGACCGCAATCATCTGTACTAGCAAACTGTTAGAATGTCCTCTGGCATGACTTTGGCATGTGCCATCTAGATTCCTTCCAGACAATTCCCTGGCATGGTTTTGAAGCTGGAAAGTCCCAGGGAACAGTTTGTATCCAGCTGTCACATTGTAGAGGCTAAGAGTCTTTACTGGACTAAACAAGGTCTCTTCCATGCCAGCTGGCTTCAATGCCTAGAGTTTTCCCAGGTCCATTTGATTTAATAATAGAGATACAGCCTTTGTCATGCTTGGAATGTCCATTTTCTCAGCTTTTCTATTGCAAGTATAATTAGGTCCAGTAAATGTACAATGCAACATGTATAAATCTGATTTTCTGTTCTTAGTGCTTAAAATAGTATTGCTTACCTAAACCATAGTCGTCAGATATGTTTGGTAGGAATATCCCATTCTAAACATTGTCACTACTCTTGGCAAATAAAGGATAAAATTTCCAGAAGGTGATATTTTCTCTCTTGTATTACCTTGATCTGTTCAATGTATATACTTCCGAAGCCTGTGTATCCTTTGGATTCTGTGTGTACTCCTAACTTGATAAACAAGTTAGAACTGAGAAGCTCATCTATAAAAACTCTTGTATTGTGGGAAACTCTTGTAATATAGGGAATTTTCAGAAATACTGAATGCTGTGCTGTTGTTGACATTAATAACAGCTGGGGTTGTACAGGGCACTTCTAAAATTTCCCCTGCCTGTTTTTGCAAGAAGCCAAATCCAATAAAAACTCATTAAGTATTTCTACCCAGGGTTATATTCAAAATTATTTTTCAGCCCCCATCATTTGAATGGTGTTTGACTTAGTCCCTGTTTATTACAAGCTGTCTTCTTCTGGAGATTCCAAGTATCTTCTGATAACTTGGGATAAATAGGTCATCTGATATATTAAAGTTTCAGTAAGCAGGGGTACATCCAATACAGATTTTTGCAGGTAGTGTTTGAATTGTCTATATTATTTGCAATAACTTCTGATAAATTTGCCCACATTCTAGGTGGTCAGCACTTTTTGAGGTAGAATTTCCTTGACTACATGAATAATAACTTTATGCTCTCCCTTCTGGTGTGGGAATAATAGATAGAGTATTGTGGCAGAGAAAGGGAAATATTCTTAGGTAAGCAATAGTTTTTGAACCATGACATTAATGCTATCTTTAATAACATTTGACAAAGTGAAGATAGAAATTGAGGTTGGAGGGGAGTATTTTTCACAACCCTGAACTGTCTTTGTGTGAGCATTTGATATTAGGAATTACTTTGCCTTGAGGTTAGAGTGTTTCATGGGCCGTGTCTAATGTGTAGTATGAGCCTGGATAATGCTAATATGAGCTACAGGCGGCTTCTATTATGCCACAATTTTTAGTTGGAAGAGAAAATAACACTTTGTGTACCCTCATGAATTACTTTTAGATAAATATTTCTTCTGGATTGACTTTACAACATAGACAATGCCATATTATCTGTTTTAAAGATGTGAGCTAAAAGGTAACAGCATGGTCCTTTAATTGAGAGCTGTGCAAATTCTGATTCCTGGAAAACTGTCATAGAGGCCAGTGGAGGTTTCCTCAGTGAGGACTTCAGAATATTTCCTGAAGGGAAAATAGAAGAAAAGGAATATAGGGTATATGTAGATCCCGGAAGGTTATTAATGAAGACTTAATTAAGCACGCCCAGTTTCTGATTTTGTCCCACTTTTGGCGGTCTTCGTGTTTCTCTGGCTCAGATGAGATAGTGACTTGTCATTCATCAGCTTAGCTGTGGTAACTCACTGTTTCTGTCCTCTGGTAGATAGCAAAGACAAAAGTAAAGCTTGTTAGCTGAAATGTCTTTCACTGAGAGCTAGGAGGGGCTGTAGCTGTTTGTAATGTGATAATCTGCTATCATGTCCTGTTGGAAGACTCGGAATTGTAGGCACTGTTTTTGGAATAAATGCAGAATGAAATAATTGAAGCTATTTCTTTCCATCCCAACATTTTACCCAAGGTAGTATAGCTTTCCAGGGACATATTTATGTCTTCTCCATTTTGTAGCTGTCAGCAAGGGGGGGGACATTGGACAGTAAAGCCAGGAAATATATCCCATGTCTGCTAAATAGTCAGCCAATGAAGAACTTGCCCCCAAGGCAGCTGCTAGACCATGAGGAAATGTAGAGATCAAAGGTAATCTGTAGAGGTCTGATTGCCATACATGCAAATCAGGTGGTAAAGGTCAGATTCATCAATCGTTGCCTGACCGTATCAGTGTTGGGGTTTTTCCCCTTGGGATAGCGGACTGTTTCTGTGGATGTTGTATGAAGGAGGCTCCTGTAGCAGGTTGAGGAGAGTGCTGAAGTGCCTTTCATTTAAGAACAAAGATGCATAACCTTGTATATGTTTGTGCCCATATGAAATCTCTGACAGTATGAAAAGCAAGCAGATTTATTAGAAGTATCAGCTCTGTCTTGCCTCACTGCCTTTTGAAGGCTCAGGACCAGACATGCTGACAGGAATTCTGTCAGGTTGGGGTGTGTTCCTGTTCTATCATCTCTGGACACATTGCAACATTGTGTTTTGCATTAATTTCCTGTACTAGTTTTTATATTGAATTGAAACGCTAGATAAGATGTGTAACTTAATATCCAAAGTGCTTTGTCCTATTGAAAATGCTACCTGAGTTACAGTCTGTCCAAGCACCGGTACTTGGATACTGCTCATGCTTTGATAGCTGGAGGGAAGTATTTAGTTGACTCTGTATCACTTTAAATGGCTGTAGCTTTAAACTGGTACCCATCGCTTGCAGTCTGATTGTTCCTCCACAATACACACTTTCTAGCTTCAAATACTTATAATTGATACGTAACAGTGGTTAACCTTCACTTTACTTGTGTACTATTCAAACTACCATCTGATATAGTAACAATACTGTTGCTGTTTAGTAAATTAACCTTAGCTGCTCAGGCAGTAGGGTATATACATAAAAATATCACTTTGTAGAACCTTGCTTTTTCTTTTTCTCTTCATTTTTCTTCAGTCTGGCAGTATTATTTATTATCATTAATTCTCTGTTCTAAGAATCAGTACCGGATCATTAAAAAGGCAAAGGAGGTCAAGCTGTTCAGCTGCCCCACCTCCTCCCCTCTGTTCCTCCACCCCAAAGCATTTGAAAATTAAATGAAAAAAATATAACTGGTCAAATACTGATTCATGTCTCTGCAATTCCGTGATATATTTAGTTGGATCCTGACCCACTGTTTTCTCTCCATTTTTGAAACATGGTGTTTAGGTACTTATTAAAAGGTTCACTGTCATATTGAGCTCCTATGTTTAGTTCCTTTTCTTAAGATAACTATGTGTTATGAACTACAGGTTTCTTTATGACTTGCTGTTGCACCTTAATTTCAGAGCATGTCACAGATAATTCATCATTGAGCTGTACTGTTGGAGTCACACATAACAGGTTGATAGTTACGAGTTTTCTTTTTTTAATGTATCTTTGGTTTTGGTTTTGGGGTTGGTTCTTTTCCCTCCTCCCCGCTCCCAGATAGTCATGGAATCTTTTGATGTTGACTGACTTAAGGTTGAGAGCAGCAGAGAAAAAGAAAGCAGGCGAGAATGTGTTTTTTATAGTGTAATTCACTTTATTTTACCATCATCAGGAGGCACCTTTTGGTGGGCAACATGAATGTAATGTTTCCACCACCTGTAAAATGGTGATCTTGCTAAATGAAACTAGGAAGGTGGAGATAGTATTCTAGTGTTTGTGCAGCACTTTGTACAGTGGAGATTTATTCTTTCATTGACCTGAAGGCATTACTGTAATAAACATGGCAGTTAATTAACTAGAATGGCAGAGAGCAGTACTACATCCTCAGGAATTTTTACATGTAGATAAAGGAAAACTGGGGAGTAGAAATACACTCTTACTATATGCTTTTTACTAACCTTACTAGGAAAAGCACATGTAACTACTGTCTGCCAGCCACTTAAATATGTTTCTTCATGTGCTTTTTGGAACCTAGAATTGAGGCACAAAATGCAATTCTGGCATAGAAGGCTAAAAGTACAGCTGTTTAAAAAAATTGAGGCTCAATATTTTTTTCTTTCTCTCCTCTTTTTAAGAACTTAGGAGAATCTGTGCTCAGCTGTCTGCAAAAGGGAATTATACTCAAATCATTCATTAGATTTGCAGTCACCAACAGTAGATGAGCAGTGTTAGTTAGACAGGGTATTTGAACAGTATAACACTGTCCAGTGTATGTGGGCATTTAAAAATGTTACTTAATGGTTGTGACGTCATCCAAATTTCCTGATCCTCTGCAAAATTCTTTATGCCATGAGAATAAACCATACGACATAACACTAATGGAATATTAAAAATCAAATGGGACGAATATAGAGAAGCACATAGAACGTGACAGATCTCTAGGTAGTGAATTGGAGTCTCAGTTGAAAGACTACATCTGCACTCTTTGTAAACAAGGAGAAGGGGATCAGACTCAGTCGTGTGATGTAATGGACACTTCTGAACTAATTCCTGAACCTGACAGTATAACAGGTAATCAAACATCATCTTTATATTTCCAAAATGCTAACAGCAAATATAAATATCTGCAGCTGTCTCGCTAAGTGTTTTGTGAGCCAGCCACTCATATTCTACTCTGTGGAGTTCATCCATTCCTTTATTTAGCAGCAGCTTCTCAAGCAATCCATGGGTGAGCCGTCTTCTCCATATGCTTTCTGGCTTTCTGGCTTCAGGATCCTGTATTAGAGACATGGGCAAGTAGGCACCTTAAGGGTGGCTCTCAACCTTCCAGCTCCAGCTTCCCAGTCTGTAGCTGTAAACTTCTCTAATTTTTTTTTTTGATGTGATAGAGTTCATAAATGTATTAATTTGACAGCCTAACTGTTGTATTTATTTGTGCCTAACTACCAGGCACAAGCCAGCTTCTGGTAGATGTTCCTGGATATATCCAGTTTTCCTGTTTCCCTCTTGCTACTTGTCAATCTCATAGTGCCCATTCTCCTCACTATGTCCAGGTAGGACACAGCAGTGGAAGATGGACTATGTTCAAGGGACAGGTATATTTAACTAAACAGCTTTTAATCAGGTGTCCTTTTTCAAAACAACATATCATTAGTCATCTTGTTTCTGAGAGATTCTTGTCTAAATGGACAAATCAAGCACAACGTGGAAAGGGAAGTTGCAGAAAAGTGTAAAGTATTTTTTAAAAAAATACTTGGTAACAGTAAGGATGCACAGAGAACTTGGATCTCTTGATCTGAGTCCAGTGCATCATCCACAAGACCTGTGTAGTGAACTCATAACTGAATGCCCTTGTGTATTTCTGTGGTGGGTTGGCCTTGGCTGGATGCCAGGTGCTCACCAAGCTGCTCTATCACTCCCTTCCTCAGCAGGACAGTGCAGGGGAGAAAATAAGATGGAAAAAAATTTGTGGATCAAGATAAATGCGGTTTAATAAAGCAAAAGCAAAGGCCGTGTGCGGAACCGAAGGAAAACAAAAGATTTATTCTCTACTTCCCATCAGCAAACGATGTCCAGCCACTTCCTGGGAAGTACGGCTTCAGTATGCATAGCGGTGGCTCCAGAAAAGAAATATCGTAATGACGAATGCCCCCCCCTCCTCCTTTCTCTTAGCTTTTATTGCTGAGCAGATGTCATATGGTATGTAATATTCTTTTGGTCAGTTTGGGTGAGCTGTCCTGGCTATGTCCCCTCCCAAGATCTTGCCCACCCCCAGGCTAGTGGTGAGGGGGGAATGTTGGAGAGACAGCCTTGATGCTGTGCGAGCACTGCTCAGCAGTAGCCAAAACAGTGGTCTGTATGCAACACCTTTCTAGCTGCCAATACAAAGCACAGCACTATGAGGGCTGCTATGGGGAAAATTAACTCCATCCTAGCTAGACCCAATACAATTTCACACCATGTGCTCTATTGGATAGCACCTACTCTCAGGCAGGCTGACTATCCTAAGAGAAGTACAGTTGCGGTTAAATTTGGAAGCAAGGTAAAAATCTAACAGAGGGAGGTGATAGTCCCACTCTACACTGCACTGGTGTGGCCCCACCTCAAGTACTGTGTGCGGTGTTGGGTGCCTCAATATAAGAAGGACATCAAGCTATTAGAATGTGTCAAGAGGAGGGCGGCCAAGATGGTGAAACGCCTCAAGGGCCAGACTTATGAGGAGTGGCTGAGGTCACTTGGTTAGTTCAGCTTGGAGAAGAGAAGGCTGAGGGGTGACCTCATCGCAGTCTACAACTTCCTCAAGGGGGGCAGCGGAGGGGGAGGTGCTGATCTTCTCTCTCTGGTGACCAGCGATAGGACACGAGGAAATGGAATTGATGCTGCATCAGGGGAAGTTTAAATTGGAGATTAGGAAAAGGTTCTTCACTGAGAGGGTGGTGAGTCACTGGAAAAGGCTTCCCAGGGAAGTGGTCATGGCACCAAGCCTGTCAGAGTTCAAGGAGCATCTGGACGACACTCTTAGTTATATGGTTTCGTTTTAGGTAGTCCTGCAAGGAGCCGGGAGTTGGACTCAATGATCCTTATGGGTCCCTTCCAACTTGAGATATTCTATGATTCTAATACCAGATACTTTCAGTAAGACTGAAATATGATTTAGCCTTCAAAGAGAAAACCTTAATATATTATTACTTAATATTTTCTCAGTTCAGGGAACAATTTTTACAGAAATTATAGCATCACTGTATAGACCTCTCACTATTTCATATAGAGAGATTTGGAAAAAAAAAAGTTTCGTATAGAATTTGTTTTTGCATAACATTAAAAAGCCATCTCTCAGTGTTTCTGTGATTTTGGAGTTAGTTTTAGAAGTGTTGGACTCAATTAATTTATTTGAATTCATGAGTGTCAACTTTGTTGGACTGAAATTGAAAACAATATTTTATTCATGCTGTATTTTTAGGTAGGTTGATTGGATGTAATTTTAGAGCCTATCAAGTAACTTCAGGGCCAACTTCTCACTGAGACCTAGACTACACTTGCAAGAATTTTTAGTAGAAGACAGTGAAAAAGTATCAAGAAATACTGCATAAACTTTTTAGCCAAAATGTTCATGCTGGTAAAATTTGAAAAATGTAATCAAGCCCTGTGCTGGGGCTCCAGCATGGATTTTTTTTTTTTTTTTATAAGCCACATTCTTTTAATATAAGCCACATTGCTTTCTCTTATCTTTATCAACTGTGTCTGTTCCTGCTCTGTCTTTTTGTAGCCTGGCCTATTGCTCAAAGTGTAGATCTGTGACATACTCCTTCAAGTCCTTGTGTTCTTTAGGATGTCTGTGTTATCTGGAAACTTCTGTCTTCCTTTGTCCTCGTTTTCTTGGGCTCTCAGATTGTTGCCAGAGATACAGCCACATTGCTTTCTCTTATCTTTATCAACTGTGTCTGTTCCTGCTCTGTCTTTTTGTAGCCTGGCCTATTGCTCAAAGTGTAGATCTGTGACATACTCCTTCAAGTCCTTGTGTTCTTTAGGATGTCTGTGTTATCTGGAAACTTCTGTCTTCCTTTGTCCTCGTTTTCTTGGGCTCTCAGATTGTTGCCAGAGATACTGAGAAGGATTTTGGTGCAAAGATGGTGTTCCCAGGAGGTGCTGTGTCTTCTAGGCCACCACAACAAAAACAACTATCAGAGTATGTGGCGTGTGGAGCTTACTAGGGAGGAGGTGGGATGAAAGGTGGATTTCACAGTCTCCATCTCATTACAAGGAGCCAAGATACTAGAAAAGTAGTATTTAAGGCCCTGCAAGGGTAGATAGTGGTTTCTGCTTCCTCAGCTTGTGCTTGAGGTATCCCATGCCTTACAAGCCATGTGTTGGAGAATCTGGTGAAGTTCTGTATGGAGGCAGTTTTTATCACACTATAAACTGGGTGCTAAGCAAAAATCTCATTTATGTGGGAGCAGTACAGCTGTGTCTGTATTCTTGTGGCCTCCAAAGGTATGTGAGGCTGTCTTGGAAGGGCAGAGATTCTCTATACTTGCCTGTGTTTGTCCTCATCTTTGTGTGATAAGAAATAATTTAAATTTGTAAGTTGTAAATTGTTGATTTTATTTCTAAATCTTCTCACTCATTAGAGTACTGAAGAGCTATTTGGATTTTCAGTGCAAATCAAGCAATCAGTAGAAATAAGCTATTACGGAAATTTAGCTTTCTCTGTATTGAAACTTAATGATTCTACAAAAAGGTCATTACATGCTGCATAAAGGAAAGAATATAGAAGAAACTGCAGAGAATATGCCATTAAACACAATATGATTGTGCAAGTTCAAACTCGGCCATCTGAACAATTCCACTCTCTTACAAAACACAGAGTAAAGTAAGTGCTATGTAATATTTCATAGCTCTCATCCAAAAGCCCAGCACCTTAAGCGTAGTGCTGGGCTATTGGTGATGGCAGGACATCATCCTCTGATTTTTTTCTGAGTATGCTTGAATGTCATCTATCCGAGTGCCATCAACTGTCCTGATACTGTTCAGCTCGTGAAGCCTGAAAGGATTCTATTTTTGTATGGGGCTTTTGGAAACATTTATTTAAAAGCCTTCCACCAGCACTGCCGCATTTTGGCTGACAGGATAAAACCTGAGTGTACTCAATTAGCCAAATTTGACTCCAGTACTAGTGTTAGTTGAATGTTTTAAATTTGACTACTACTGCACTTACGGAATTTATTTGTTATTTCATCCTTTCCTGGTTTAGTCCCAACTTTTTTGATAGACTGTTTCATATTTTCTCTATGCCTACTTTTGATTTTAATGTAAAATCCCTTTTCCAAAATCAGATATAGTTTTACTGGAAAAAATTACAGGAACTGATTTACTGGTAGGAGTAGAAAGGAAGTCTTATGGGGCTGTAACTCTCTTTTCCCCTTCCCCATACACTCGGTATGGCATGTATCTGAAGTCATGTAATCAGAGAGCAGTTGCATAGTTATTTTGCCCTTGTTCTTTGCAGCTGCATCAGGCTGTTTTAGCAAGCAGAGATGAGTGATCAAAATGTCATTAGCGTTAGAATTTAATGAAAGATCCTTATCTTTCATAGTTGCAGAAACAATTGAAGCAGAATAAACAATTGCTTCCTCAAAAAAAGTAATTCTGCCCTCCCACTCAGTCTTGCTCGGTATGACTACCTCCTTTGAGTCAATATAAAAGGAAGCAGTAAAGGGGAGAGAATGAAGAGCAGTTAGAGGTCAGGAGGGGACAGTGGATAACAGTTTAAAGTATAAAGGAACACGTGACCTAAAAGAAAAAATTATTCTTTTCTCTTTCTGGAAGCAGTTATCAATATCTGGTAGTTGTAAGAAACTTTAAATAGAAGCCTTTTATATGAAAGCTGTGGGCATCTATTTGAACATTTTCTTCACTTGCAGTTTGCAGAGGCTGGTGGATGTGCGATGTGTGTAGGAGGGACTTTCCAGAGCTTGTGTACTACTGGCTTACAGCCTTTCATCGTTGCTGACTGAGCTAAGATAGAACTAATCTAGGTGAAGGCTCTTAATGAACTAATCTAGATGAAAGCTATTAACGAGTTGCTGAACACCAGATGGCAACACTCGGGGGAAACTGTAGAAATCTTAGTCTTTCTCCTTTAAGACTGGGAAAAAGGGATGAAGTTAGCTAGTGATGTAGCACTACAGGTGGTCCCAGGAGAGATAAAAACAGGAGCCTAACTGGATAGAGCAGCTTTGGAAAGCATTTTGTCTTTGAGCGCTATCATGAGAGTAATGAGATAGCCTAGTAAAGATGAGGATAATATGAAGAGGGAAGAAAAAGCATCGGAAATTTCCATTGACAGAAGAAATAAGCAGTGAAATAGAATCTGCAGTTCACAGTACAAAGAATGCTAAATCATGGGATGAATCGAAGTCTTTTTACACAGGAGGTAGTCACAGAAAGTAAAACCTGTCTTCAGGCATAAGACAGTGATTTTGTCTGAAGAGTCTGTAAATGCTTATTGGATGGCTAGAAATCACCAAGAACTCTGTGGACAACAGTGGGAGAATTGAGTCTTTCTGGCCAAGACCTCACAAAGGAAAGTACTGCTTGCTAGCAGAAATGTCATGAACTGTAGGAACTGGCTAACACTAACACTACTCAGTACTAATTTCAGATGATATAGAATATAGCATATTTACAAGAAGATGACAGAACTTAAAAGATTTATCTTATTAAGGAGGGGGAAAGAGAATGTGAACAATAATCAAGAGATTTAGTTGCCAGTAAAAATTAGTAAGTTAAAATTAGAGGTTGTTAGCCTGGACTATGGGTTGGGGGCCTGACTATTCTTTAATACATTTCATGGATGGGAATAAGGAACCAGTCTAAGAGGAGACATGGTTTTAAACAACAATGGCAAAAAACTACACACACACACATCCCCACCACCTCCAGGTGCTGGGAGAACGTACCTGGATTTCGATTTTGGAAAACATTTTGTGGTTGAGGGGGAGACTTATAACATACACCAGTGCTAGTAACCAGCAGATCTGTGTAATTTGGAGTCCTTAACATCAGAGCATTTCCAGAAAATAAAAATTCCTGGAGGTAAAAGAGAGTTAGGCCTGTTGGGAAAAATAACACCCCTATTTTTGGCTGGAGCAGGTCAGGACAAATATGCCAAGAGGTGGACTACATGCACAAAGATGGGGAATTTAGGATCAGCTTCACTGTAATTCTCTTGATTCCCAGAGAAAGAGGATGAAGGAATGACAAGATAATGAAAATCAACAGCTGGCTTTTGATCTTCAGTAAACATAGTTTTGTGCTATGAAGAAGATGGTCTGGGAATGTTCCACCACTGAGGGATATTTGTAGAAGGTGAGATTTATTCTTTATGCCAGGTGGCTTCTGCGTCGCTCTTATGGAGTAGCTAGGGAATATGAGGAAAACTGTTAGCTAAATTAGAGAAGTGAGAAGCTGCCTGGTAGTCAAGAACTCGGTAACAACAAGACAACAGCCTAGCTTTTAAGAGAGAAACTATGGGTCTGGGAGTTACTGGGGTTACTTTAGGATTGGTCCTACAATGCTATTTTATTTAGTGTTTTCAGTGATAACCTTGGGAGGAAAAATAGGAGTATGATAAAGAAATATGCTGATGACAAAGCTGCAATGCCTTGTCAATTTGGGTGATGATTAGAATGTCGTGCAGAAAGAATAGGGTATCTTTGAAAACTTCAGTAATAAAACTGGGTTGAAATTTCAGTGTACAAAGTACAGGGTCATGTTCTGAGTTATGAGTAACAGGCATTTCTGTGATACGCTCGGGAATGATCAGTTGGAAATAAGGAAAAAGACCTCAGACCTTTAGTCAATTGTAAGATGATTATATGCTACAAATATGTAACTGCCAATAGGGAAAAGAGGTTCTTGGGGTTCTTGGATTGTCAGAATGAAGATGTTTCCAGTAGAAAGGAAAAAGTGTTGTTGCCACTGTACAAGGAATGACAGCCTGCAGTTAACTATATACAGCCATGTTCGAGAATGGTAAATTGTACCAAGGAAAACTGCAAAGATAAACAGGGGAATTGAAAGCCTATCTTATAAGGAGGGGCTAAAAATAATATGTTCAACTTAAAAACAAATAATCAAAACAAAGAGGTTATAAAAATTTCTGTAAATATATCAGGATAGAGGAGGAGGTAAAAAGAGCTATTGAAGCCTGAAGTTACTACTGGCATGAAAACAAATGATTGTAAAATGTCCAGGAATAAACTTAAGACAGAAATGAAACTAACTTTTCTGAATATTAGGAGACATAGGTTGGAAAACAGCATTCCATGCAGGAGCAACAGGGAACAAAAAAGAACCCCTAATTGGCTTTAAAATTGATCTTAAAGTTGTGAATGAGATTATATGTTACGTGTTTACGTGCATTATCAAAGTAACGCCTCAGGAGATCCATTCTAGTATCACATTCCCACATGACATCTGTTCAGGGGGCTGTGTAGATATAATTATCCTGGTTGTGTGCTTAAAATAATAAAGTAACATACGGAGGATATTAAAAACTATACTTTGGTGAACAGCAGCAAATAAAGTTATGTGGTGGATATTTGATGCCCGTCAGATCATAGCTAAATTTCTGTGGCCTGAAAACAGGCAGGAGAAAAGTTCATGGAAAAAGATAATTCAGAAAGAGAAGTTAGACACATTAACTACCAGGAAAACATTAGTGTTTTTCAAGTACTTGAAATAATTTTGTTTTTTTAATATACTGTTTTCAGATATTTGAAAAGAAAATGCATAACGGGCAAGAAGTATGAAATCAAGGCAAAAAAATAATAAAGGGCTTTTTTTCTCAAGAAAAGAAACCCCAAGGCCACAAAAGATCAGATGTATAGTCACTGGTAGTAAGCTGAGAATGGTATTTAGAGCTGTGCTTAATTGTGTGCCTCAGCAGTATTTGTAAGAGAAACTGCAGACTGGTTCATAAACCTGAATATTATCTCAATAAGGGGTATGAAAAGGCCGACGTGAGAAATATGCCAGTGAAGGAGCTTGATTAATCAGGAAAATAATTAAACTATTTACAAAGAGAAAATGAAAGTGCTATAAGACAATCTTTTGGTGACAGTTGCTTGAAAATATTTAACATTTTCTCATTCTTACTGGTTTCCAGGTTTTGCCAGGAGACATATACATATAAGAAATATTTGGAAATTAGAAAATCTGAATTTTTGTGGTCTAGTGCAGTGGTCTTCAAAGTGGGTGCACACCCCAGGGGGTGCGCAAGATGATCCATTGGGGGTATTAGAACTTCTATTTATTTTTTATCTAAAAAAATAAGAAAGAAATTAAGCTTTCCTAATATTTAATATATTGATGCTGGCACCCTCACTCCATCCATAGGTCAGAGGGTCCTGTATCATGAATGGTGGGTGAGGTACCCTGGGGGAATAGTGGGTGCTCCGCAATGCAGAGGTGTTGGCAGTAGTGCTCTCACTCGTTTATCCACTTGCAGCGTATTGTGATGTATTGCAGTTTGTGTATGCCTGGTTACGTGGATTTACAGATTATATTATCTAGTTTTAACTAAACTAACCCTCACAAAATGGCAAGTGGCTTAAAAGGATTCCTGCAAAGAAACAGCAGATTGAAGATAATAAGGCTAATAATGACAGCACAAATGAACAGGAAAACGGAAGAGCAAACGCTTCTCCTAGTCCTAGTATGAGCTCTTCATTACGAGGTAAAAACATTGCCGATCTAATCAGCAATGTTTAAAGTCATGCGATACTCAATACAGTATTTTACAAAATTTCACTAAACTTGATAAATCTTCAGAAGCCTCTTTTGAGGCTTCTTAATAGCGAAAGACAAAAAGCCACATACCATTGGGGACACACTTGTTCTTCCTGCCGCAGTAAAAATGGCTGAAGTAATACATGGAAAACAATATGGCAACAAACTCTAAAATGTACTCCTTTGTCAGCAAATACAGTTGGAAAATGTGTAGAAAACATCGCTGAAGATTTGAAGAAACAAGTATTAGAACGAATTACACAGTGTGGGAGGTTTGCTATGCAGTTGGCTGAAAGTACAGGTGTTTCTACCGTGTCCCTATCTCAGCTTATGGTATTTGCTAGATTCTATTTCAGTAATGAAATACGCAAAGAACTACTTGCTTGTCAGCCACTAAAAGAAGGATGCGCCAAAGGACATATAATGTCAACAGTAAATGACTTCAATAAAAACAATGTTTTATGGAAAAACTGTGCAAGTGTAACCATTGATGGAGCAGCTGCTCTGACTGGAGTAAGAAAGGATTCTGGGGTAAGGTTACACAGCTGGCACCACACCTGAAATTCACTCACTGCATCATTCATAGGCAAGCTATTGCAGCCAGAAAGTTGGACCCAGAACCGCACAGAGTGCTACAGGATGTCATCAATTTGGTTAATTTTATAAAAACAAGACCTTTAAATAGTAGAATCTTTACAATACTTTGTAATGAGATGGGGAGTGACCATGAAATTCTTTTGTAGTGCACAGAGGTTCGCTGGTTATCTCGTGGCAAAGCACTTAAAAGAGTTGTTGAACTTAGAGATGTGTTCTGCATTTTTCTTTTACAAAAAGGCAAATGTTCCAAATTTGCTGACCTTTTTTCTGTGGTGAAAAGTCACTGTCAGCAGTATGCTACCTAGCAGATTCTTTTGGAAAAAATAAGCACACTTAATCTGTCCTTGCAAAGTAGAGGTGATGGTTTAACAATGAGTAGGAAAAGTAAGTGCTTTTCAAAAGAAATTCACGCTATGGAGAGAGCATTTGCAAAAGAGATGTTTGGAAATGTTTCTATCATTATATGATTTTGTTGCTGAAAATGATGCGTCACCTATAAAACCTCTCATATCTGTACACTGAAAAAACTTGGAAACAGAATTTCCTAACCTGTTTAAAGATGTTCCAAACAGAGAGTTTCAGTGGGTTTTGAACCTATTCGTTAAAAATAAAAATGCAGCACCTTCTCATTAGTTTGCAAGAGCATTGACATCAGGGAAGATGGAAATTTCCTAGCCAAATTTCAATAAAAACGTTTGTTTAGTTGGTACATGGGGTTGAAAAATTAGTGTCATGATTTAGTAAGCGCCAACAACAACGCACATTTGTTTAGTTGGGGTTGAAAAATTAGTGTCATGATTTAGTAAGCGCCAACCGCCAACAACATCTTGCATTTGGATCTATATATCATTGTGAGCTATCTTTTCCAGCTATGACAGACATTAAAACCAAGTATTGGAGTACACTGAACTTAGAACCAGACCTTTGAATCACTGTATCATAAAGTGTTAAACCAAAAATTTAAAAAATAATGAAGCATATTCAATCACATTGTTCTAATTAAAATATTAGTATTAATAATAATAGAGCAAAAAGGGTTTTGTGCCATAAATAAAATAAAAATTATTTAAAAATATTCTTTATTTTGTCTTTATCGCATCCTTTTTTATTTTCTATTTTTGTGTATGTTTTCTAATGTACATAATATATTAGTACAGTGGTACATATATTTGTTTATAGATTATATACATGTATAACAGGGGTGTGTGCTCAAAAATTTTTTACCGATGGGGCGCATGATAAGAACAGTTTGGAGGTCACTGGTCTAGTGGTTAGAACAGTAGCCTGGGATGTGAAAGACCTAGATTAGTATTGTGTAATTTATGTCTGTACTAACTGGGGCACTACTATCAACCTAGCATAAAGGTCAGCCAGCTGTAAATCTACTAGAAAATGTATATTGCTGTCTCTCTTGAAGTCTAGGAAAGGGAAGTCAACAAAGAAAGAGATGGGTTTGGCAGCTTAGTGGGTTAAACAGCTTGTTTGCAATGGTTTTCAGTGTGCCATTGGTGTTAGATCTAATGGAGCAGGACATACGTGTATACTGTATTTCCTTTTACAGGGACATTTACCTGCCCAGATCTATGTCACACACACACCCCCACCCAGTAGTAAGGAAAGGTTGCATTTGCCTTGTAGGCACTCCTGAAAACTATGAAATGTTCAACACAGTTGAGACTCCTTCAGTTCCTTCTTTCTCCTGTCTTCCGTAATTAATCACGTTATTCACAACAACCATAATAAGCCAGAAACATACATCTTGTCTTTTGACATCTCTCGCCATCACCCTTTCCTTGAGGCTAAGAAAAATTACTATCTCACAGAAAATGACTGAACCTCGCAGCATCTCCAAATTTCTAGTAAAGCAGAACTATGACAAGGATGGTAGATGTGATTCCCAGACTTTACAGGAAACTTGTCAGCTGCTGTCTTCTGGAAAAAAAAAAAAAAAAAAAAAGAGAAAGGGTTATTCTTTCAGTTAAGTTGATACCATGTTATTTATTTGGATAGAGCTGTCCTGCAATGCTCAAAAAACGCCCCAAACCAACACCCTCCCCCCTCAATCTTCTATGGCTTTTTGTGTGTTTTCATTTGGGAAACATTGGAATGAAATATCACTGTGGCATAGTTTGTAATGCATAATTTAGAAGGGCTTGGGAGCATGAACCTATGAAAAAAGAACCATCAAATGAATCTTCATGAGTTCTTGAATTTCTGAGTGAGCTAGTAAGGGGAAAATGCAGCACTGATACAATTTATCAAAAATTCAAGGGCAACTTGTCTTGGTATGCCACCATAAAGACTGATGGGTAAAGTCATTGAAAAGAAAACTGCTGCAGGAAAAACTGGCTTACATATTGAAAGCAGATGGTTTAGGTAAATTATAACAGTGCAGGGTTAGTGGAGGTAATAAATGAGGTGACATGAGGGTCAATAAAAGGCTCATGTTTGCACATGTTTTTGAAGACTTTTCAATTAGAATAGGAAAGGTGGAGAAAAACATTGACTTCCCAAATCTAGAATAATTGGTGTAGACTATGTGTGAAAGAGTAGGTAATTCAGTTCAGTGCAGAACAGTGTAAGATAATGAGACTGGGATGCATAATGAAGTGTAGGAGTTAAAGATGTGAACTGAAAAATGGTGGGAAGTTGGATGTAGTTTATTTTTTTATGTTTTTGATAGTGAGCTTGAGCAAGATGTGGTTGCTGTCTGCAAGGATGAAAGGCTAAAAGGATGTTGGAAAATGTGTATAAAAGCTGGAATATGAAAGCACAGGAAAAAAGTGGCTTTTTATATGATTTCTGAATAACAGCCTCATCTTCAGCTATGTAAAAATCAAAGTATCAAATCAGACTTGCCTTCATTTCAAATGACTCATTAGAAACTATGATATATTGCAAACTTTTAAAACACAGTAAATAACATTTCTCCAAAATGTTAAAAGATGGGAAGTGTTTGTTGAATTAAAATAAATACTGCAAGCTTACTGATATTGCATTTCTTGGGAAGAAGGATGTTCATTAAAATTATGAGAGTATTGGAAGTTGGGAAAATGTATTTTTTGGGATGAAGACCAGAAAATGATGAGGGAATGATTATGGACAAATGTTGCCGGGCAAGGTGATAGGAAATGATAGGTGCCTATCACCTCATCATTTACTGCTAAGATTACACTATATGAACACCTGTAAAAAAATGTGTCTGATAAAACACATAGATAAACCCTTGATTTGTTTCAATTTTGTGTAAAATTCTCACACTTTTCCAATGTATGCATTAATTGGTTGAGAGCGTTTTATGCAAATCAACCTGGAATCTTATGTTTGATTAATATATAAATGTCGGCTCTGGTTATGCTTGTATTGGTAGGATTTATAAGTGTATGTTTTCCTTTTCATATAATCGATGAGAAAATTTGGCACGGGGTGTGTATTCCCCTCATAGTTGTTTTAGGATACTGCAGTCCCACGCAGCAAGTTACTACTTTTTATGGCTGGAAGTTTTTGATATCTGCTGCGCTTCATCCATTACCCAAGCACAGGAAAATAACAGGATAATCTGCTTGTCTGGCAAGTTCTCTAATTACAGGCTGGTGTTCTGAGAAGCCAGTTCTTCCGTATTAAGATGACTGGCATACTAAACTTCCTAAATACATTTGGTATTTCACACGATGGCTTGTTTGTAGAGTGTATAGATTTAATTACTAACCAGCAGGACAGTGTCACCCTGAGTGCAGATTAAGCTGCTATACAGTCCCTTCCCTGTACACTGGGAATATGTTGATGTTATCAATCAAAACCATGAATCTGTCGCATAACAAAAATGCAAATTAACTGAGTTAAATTAGCAGTTTTGTACTCTTCGTTCCTTGCGTGAAATGAATGCATTTATCTTTGCAGAAACTATACGCTGTACACAGCTATCATTTATTATGTACTGGTTAATCTCTTGCTTTTTATACCAGACATGTAGAACAGTTTATTTTTACTGTACAGGTATGTACAGTGCATACATTAATGTAGACTTTGACTTTCTCTGCATTAGTAAAATGGTAATATCTAATGTCATGCCTGAAGTAGTGCTATTTATTTCCATGTGCCATTTGAAGCATATTTAATTTACATATATATATATTTGTGAGTGTGTGTGTAATCTCAAGATGGACTGGAGAACAAAAATCAGAACACTCAGCATCTGTATTTTCCAAGTTGCATAAATACAGTCATGGATATGACAACGGGCATAGACAGGAAGAAAAGACTAGCTGCCCACACAGAGGGAGTAAGGAGAAGACCATCATGTAAAACAGGGTCTTCAGTTTTGCCTCTAGTTAGATTTTCCACCATTTGTGTTATTTAACTTGAGCCTGGAAGCTACCAGCTCCTCAAAATCAGCTTCCAATATTTACTGAGCCACCCAAATCAGCTTCCTTTCTTTACTGCTCCATGTGGTTGTTTTGTTTGTTCTGCCTTCAGCAGCGGTGGGTCAGGGTCGGAAACCCTTTGGTTTGAGTGAAGCTACTAGGCAGAACTTGCCCCAGCTGTTTTGTTTGGAGTGTGTGTGTATATACATACATGTATGTACAAATACTTCCCCATATATATGCATGCATATATACACACACACACACACACACACACACAACTAAGGAGGAAACATTAGTGAAAGGTAATACTTGCTGTCCTATTTTCCTACTTGTGCCCTATACTTAGCAGTACTATAGCTGATAGTCAGAGGATGCTTCCTATCCCCATTTCGCCTACAATAAAATTGTGCCTTACTAACTATCCAATGTTGTACACAAATGACAGTTCTTACTAACCCCAGGGATTGATCTTTTTAGTTCCTAAAACATGAGATTTGGTAGACCTTATGTAATTATAAGCTTTATTAATGGTTGTAAAGTAACCTTTAAGTCTAACTGTAGTGTCGGATTTGAAGACTTTTTGACAGGGAATTCCGAAGGCTCACTGATTGCTGTGTGAAGGAGAATTTCCTTCTATTTGTTCTAAAAAATAAAAGGCAATAATTTCATAAAGTGACCTTTTGTTGCAGTATTATGAGACAGGGACTGATAATTTTTCTTGTGCCTGTCATAATTGTTAATGATTACAATTAAAATAAAAATGAAAAGAAAGTGTGCTCCTATACTGTTATCAGAGGCATTCAGTGCTTGAATAATTTCATTTTTTTCCATAAGCTCTGCTACTTATGGGGAGTGTGCAAGTCCCATGTGCACAAGCAGATGGGGAAATTTTAGTCTTTAGTCATCAACGCTCTTTGAAGGTTCCCTTCTAATTCCCTTTTCTTGCCAAATAATTTGAGAGCTGGCAATATCAAGTCAAATACCCATCCTTCTGTACTTCAACCACCCTTTTTGTTGACCTCATTCTGATCTTTTGCATTTTTGCTGCAGTGTCTTAAAAATAGAACTGAATGCTGTTCTTGGCAAAGAGAACTTTTCTTTGTGATATAATATCACGCAAATAGATTTTGCTATAATTTTTTATTGTCACTTCTTTACCTCAACTTCCAGTATAAATACTAAATTACAGTGAGAAAATATATTCTGAGATTTATTCTAATTTTTTCTTACTTTCAAAGAAAATGGTTTATTTAAAAAGTTAAAGTATGTCTTAGATTATTTTTGTGACATTCAAACTGGTCCATCCAATTCATATAATTATTCCAATTAAACTTTTTTTTTTTTTGCATACTACTCAAAAAGGAGCTTCTTCATGCTTTTAGCACCCTCCTGTTACCCTAGTGCCTCATCTTTTTGCCTCTTTTCTGAGAAGCCCTCACTAAAACTGCACAACAGGTATTTTGACCCAAGAGGTATCTCCATAAACAAACACACACACACACACACAGTTTTCTTTTTGTCATGCTTGGCTTTGGAGATGAGAATCATGGATATATAATTCTTCACTAGCTGCTCTTTAATATTTTTTTTTTCCAAATGCAAGGCAATTTTTTGGCAAGTAGAATATTGAAATATTGATTTACATTAAGATAAATTCATATCTTGAGAGCAAGATTGGTTCCTGTAATTTTTATTTGAATAAAGCTTATGTGCAGAGACTGGAGAATTGGATGTTTAAACTCACGGCTCTGTGGGAGCCCTAGTACTGGACTTGAACACGTTCTGCCCATGGTCCAAGCTTGTTCATGGAAATCAGTGTCACACTAAAAGCCCTATAGCTTCATTTGCCCTACACTGTGGCTAAGCTAAAGTGTCCCATCCCTGACCTCACATCTAGCCAACAAGAGCAAGAGAAAAGATATTCTTATGACCTCTTTCCTCATAGGTTTAAAACCAGCGGTGATTACATATGAAGAAAACATACCAAGGCTAATACAATTAGCATTCAAATTGTATGGCAAAATTGGGTCATGCATTCAAGCTACAGATTTTGATTATGTTAAGAATGATTAGTTGAAGCTGTTGGAAAAATACAGAATGAAGTATGGAAGTAAAGAAACAGAAATGGATATAACAAAAATAATTCTGTCCTTCCAATTGCTAATCAAACTAACTTGATGATTCTGCATGTTTTCGGGGATTTAGGTGGGAGAAGAAAGGAAATAAAAATATTCCCTTGAGGTAAAGCTAAGTGAAGGAAACCAGACTTTATTTTGCTTAGAAATTAAGACCTTAAATTCCAGGAAAACTTGGTGTTGTATGCTAGGAGTCAGAATGTGAAGAACAACCATGAAAGCTGACTTGCCAACTAATTAAGATCCAAGGAAATATCTGTATGCATTTAGAATTAATAGAATGTTTCCAAATCCTCATGAATGCGGTAGTGCTAGGGCATGGAAATAGTGGTAACTTGAGAAATGTACGTTACGTTTTGTTTGATAGTTTCTGGGTTAGTAGATTTTAACTTTTCATCTCCTAACTTTATGCTTAGTTGTATTTTACTTTGAAAGATGTTATTGAAAACATACTATACTTCTGCAGTGTTATCAGAAGTGTTCAGTACTGGAACTGAGTGGGATTTTATTTGCCTTTTACATGCCTTCCAGCTGATGGGTGGAATTTAAGTCCCCATGGTGCACAAACAGATGGGAAAATGTTGGTCTTCAGTTTTCAGTCATCAGTGCTAATTCTTTTATCTTCTGAATGCATTAGTCGAACAGACTATGCCTGTCAAGCAATCTGTAATATGTGCCATGACAGTCTTTTTTTTTTTTTAACTCTACTGAAAATCTTTTCTGTGAACTGACATTGCCTACATTCTATTAACTTAAGGAAAAAATGCCTTATTCATGAATTAAATGATTATCAAAATGGTTGTGGAACTTGGATGATTTTAAAGTACTATTTTTATTATTTGTGTGAAGTAATTCAACAATCAAGAAGTACGTTTTCAAATACAATTGGGTATTTCTGTAGGGACTGGTGGTCTTATATGTGTACATCTATATGACGCTTTTTATAAACAGCCACTGTATTAGCATATTTCTTTATCCCTTTTTAACCAATGTGTCACAGAGGTTGAGATGCCTGGGATTTATTGAACACCGTAATGTTCTTTAGGCACATTGGCATGCATCCATAAATCCTAATTTCTAGATTATAAAAAAAAAGTCTGTTTTGACCAGGAGTTAAGTTGCATATTCAGATTTTGGTGCCCGTTTCTGCAACATGGAACCCAGAAGTGCCGTGAATTAAAGAACTTGTATCCACATAGCAGATGAAATACTTTACTTACACAAGGATGAGTGAATTTCCAACTTCTCTGACTGGTCTAGCACATAGCTATGAGGGAAAAAAGTAAGTAGTAATGGCATAGCATAAATTTGTACTAATACAAATACATATGTTTTAGCAATTATGTCAGTGTATTGGCATAAAATTTTTGGCAATGAGTTATCTCTTGATTTCCTTTCAAGTGTCTTTTTGGAGATAAGCGATCTCTCCTCTTCAGTTTATTTTATGTGCCCGGAGGACACTTACAAGGCTCTGAATTCAGCTTTGGTTCTGTAGGCTGTGTTGTCACAGACATAAGGGATTGAGCTTTGTGTTTGTGTTTTTATTATGGTGTGGGATCAGGCATGTCGAAAATGATTTCAAACCTTTACATATATCACAAGTTAAGCTCATCCAGATGGCAGACAGTTCCTGCTTCTTGTGAAAGAATAATTTTGGTAATGTGACGGGCATGGGTTTATAGGCAGTAGCAACTCTTACAGAGTTTAAAGCCCTGAAATAGAACCAAGATTGCAGACAGCTGATCAACAGTATCTTTCCTCTGTGAGAGGTGGGAACTCCTGCTTCAAATGAGCTGCAGGTAACCATTGGCTCAAGGTTATGGAAGAAGTCCTATAGCTGGTGCACTGGGCCAGCCCAGTTTACAGAGCTGTGCTCTCTGCAAGTCCATTTAAAAGGAAGCGAGAGGTTTTTCCATTTGTATTAAGGGAGAATTTGTTTTCATGAATATGCCTTAACATGATGCCCTGCTACGAAGGAGATCAGCTGAGCAGGAGGATTTGTTCCCTCTGTAGCTACACAAGCCCATGTAAGGCACGCACAGAACATTGTTAGTGTATCAAATTGCAAGCGTGATAGATGCAGTAGATTTTTTCAGTTGTTCTTTTGATTTGTGATCCACAGATTTTACTTCTGAATTGCTGTATGGAGTTTGGGTCCTTGTTCAGATTATTTTGCTGAGAGATACTCTGGAAAGAAAGGAAGAAAATATTTTCAGTTTGGAAATTCCTACATGATGAGACTGTCGTTTGCATTTCATCAATACTTTTAAAAGTTCAGGTTTCAATAAATAAGAATTTACTGAGGAAAACCTATTATTTTGGAAAAGTTATGCCTAGGTCTGGTATCCATTATGGCTGGGGCGTGATGGTGTTTGGATGTGGAACTTAACTACCTGCAAGTAACTTCACTGCCTGAGAGAAGTTATAGTTTATTATTTGTAAAACTTAGTACTTTGAAGCTCAAGTCATCAGTCTTGACTTACTGAAATTCCCATTTCTTCAAAGATCAGGTGTGTCCCCTCAGGCTGCAGTGATGGAAACTGCTTTAAAAAGGATGAAGAACAGGCTTGTGAAATGTTGCTTTTGTACAGCTGAAATTTTAATTTGTTTTTCTTTGAGACATAGAAAAGAAAAGAGGCTGCTAGGATTAGCTGTATAGCAGATATCCATATTTGGGGAATGGTTTTCCATCAGTCCCGCTCCTGTCTTCCGTAACGGGAGTATGTTGGCTTTTTTTTCTTTTCTTTTGGCAAGCTACATTAAGGGTCATTAAAGCCAAAACAGAAGCTAGAGCAGCTTTGAGGTGGTTGTACTGTATGCCATGGACTATAATGGAACTTACATATCTTTATAGATGACTTATAAACATTTGTGATTCTTCTTCTGTTCTTTGTCAAGCCCAGGGGGAGGAGTAAAAATTTAGAAATAGGTAAGCTGCATGGTAGGCTCCTAGTCCTGAATCTGCTCAGGGGAAGAGAGGTGGTTTTTTCATGGGCTTCTTTTGACCTTTTGTTCTGGAACAGGAATCCTTGTTTTACTTGGAGTTGATAGAAATTGATTAACTATATCCCAAATGCCTTAAGAATCTGCGGTGTCATGGGGAAGGGGCTTCCTTAAAGATTTATGCGGAAAAATTTAAAATGAAAGTATTAAGACTGCAATCAGCATTCTGAGAGGCAATATCTAGACTTAGTAAAATAGTTTCTAGATTGTTCTATACCCCAGAAGAGAAAACAAAAGTAGTAACTCAGCTTGTGTGTGTCAGTTTGCTTCTTAGTAAGCAGGTAAACCTGGATGATGATAGGAACAGGTAGAGAAACTGTCAATGGAGGATTTATAATTGTAATCACTAAAAACCTCATTTGTTTTTTCCCAGCTCCTCTAGTAACTAAATTGTTATTTCTGTGAAGTAATTTCCTGCCTACAGAAAATCTGTTGTTGAAATGAGTTGGAAGGAAAACATGCATTTGAACTGAGAGCAGCTGCTCAATCTCATTTAATCTTTTATTTCGTTGTCTGTGGTTTGCTAATGTGGAGAACTCTTTGACTTTTTTTGAGCCCTGCCTTGAGAACTGTTCCTGTACTGCTTAGCATCTTGAATTTGTGAAAAGTGAGATCCAGTGCTAATGACCTAAAACACAGTACTGTGCAGAGCAACTTTATTCCTTGTGTAGAGCAAATTTATCCCTTTTGCTTTGTTAATGAATGAGAGTCAAACAAGTCCAATAGGAGCCACAAAAAGAGGAGCCAGCTAGATTTCTGGGAATGAAAATTTATGCAGGGTCGGAGAGCAAGATCGCATGGCACCATGGAGCCCATGAGCATGTGTGATTTCCTGTATGTTTCCTTGTTCACAAGCAAATAGAGCATTATATCCTGATTACTGTTGCTTTCTTTTTAACTGATAGTATACTAAGGGCTTTTGGAAGGTTGTACCATTTGCACAGTAACCATAGTATACATGAGAGCATGCGTATTTGTGCATGTAAACCTTGGACATCCTTCAATGAGCAAAACCTTTTAATGGAATTAATGTGAAGAAGTAGGTCAATAAAGGGGAGAAAACCTAACTACTCGTGTTACAGGAAGTGTGTGGTGGTTTAACCCCAGTCGGCAACTGAGCACCCCACAGCCGCTCGCTCACCTTTCCCCCTGCCACCCGATGGGATGGGGGAGAGAATCGGAAGAGCAAAAGTAAGAAAACTTGTGGGTTGAGATAAGAACAGTTTAATACTTGAAATTATATAATAGTAATAATAACAACAACAACAACAACAACAAATTGTAATGGAAAGTAAAACAATGGGAAAGGGGGGAGGGTGGGGAGAGAGGGAGAGGAACAAAACCCAGAAAGGAAGAAAAACACTAGAGGCGATACAACCGCTCACCACCTGCTGACTGACGCCCAGTCAGTCCCTGAGCAGTGATTGCTGCCCCCTGGCTGACTCCCCCCAGCTTATATACTGAGCATGACGTCATATGGTATGGAATATCCCTTTGGCCAATTTGCACCTCCTCTCTGGCAGCGTATGAGAAGCTGAATAGTCCTTGACTTAGTATAAACACTGCTTAGCAGCAACTAAAACATCGGTGTGTTATCACATTATTCTCACACTAAATCCAAAACACAGCACTGTGCCAGCTACTAGGAAGAAAATTAATTCTATCCCAGCCGAAACTAGGACAAAGTGAAATGCCACAAATGTTTTGTAAAGAACTACATTTAGTCTTGGTTTACTTACATGGTTAACGTCATCTTATAAAAAGGAACAGTTTGTAAATCATGTGGTTATATTAAAAAAAAAAGAAGAAAAAGTGAATTGTCCAAGTGTTACTGAAAAAATGCTAGCCTTTCCCTTTTGGAAACAGTAGTTAACATAGGAAAGAGAAATACTATGTAAATTTTGGTACATTTACACACATATAAATGTATACATTTAACTATATATAGAGTATGTGGAATGGAATAAAAATAGATTACTAATATAAATAAGAATATAAATAGACATCAAAAAGTCAGGTTTTGTGGGGAGGTTGACAGGTGACTGCACAAATTGCACAAGGCTAGCATACTGCGGAGCACTTGAACCATGGTAACAACTGTGCAGGAGCCTGTTACTAGGAGAAAACTTTTTTTTTGTGTGTGTGTAGCAACAGGTACATTAACCAGATGGTTTCTTCTGCTTCTGGTTTTTTGTTTTTGGGTTTTTTTTTTTCCATATCCACATATATTCCTCAGGCTATATTTTGTTTCTGATTGCCTTCATAAAGCCTCGTGAAGCCAATGGTGGTAAGCCTAGGCAAAAGAGGCAGTGGCTGGGTAATGATTTCTGTATTGAAAAATATTTTATAACACGCTTGGGGCTTTCTACTATACGAATAAAGCTAAATTACTTCGTTATTTCAAATATTTAAATAACCTGCATGGAACATAAGTTTGAAAGAATAATTTAAGGCATGCAACAGAATATAGGACTTTAAGCTTGAATTTCAGTGGATCATATTCAGACTTTCTGCAGTCTACCTGGCTTCCACCTGAAATGGATGGATGCTGACTCTGGTTCAGAAAGCAGTTCAACCAGCTAATCCTTGTGAGCACAAAATTCCCTGGGTGCATAAGCTGTAGCATCCTAGCAGGGGAGCTAAGCAAGAGGTATTACCTAGGCAGAGACATGCCCAAATCCTTCCCAAGTCCTTGGGGAACCTCAGTAAGTTAGGTGTCCTCTAAGAATGCCTAAATCAGATTACATTGCAGTCCAAACAGTTGTGATGGTGTTATGTTTCTGGACATACAACCTAGTGGTTAGAACTCTGTCCCTGAATATAGGAGATGGTTGGAGGTGGCTGGAGAAGGTCTAAACCCCCAGCCCTTCTTCCCACAAAACTGCCTTTAATTATGTCCATAAAGTGTTGGGAGAATGTGGTTTTCACCTATCCTGATGAAGTTAGGCTGCTGATACACAAAATATTGTAGAACTCAGAGAGACAGAAGGAAAGAAATAATTTGAAATCTGTAAAGGACACGTTCCTCAGAATGGAGATTCCTGGGTCCTTGTTCTTTTTCAGGTAATGGTAGGTAGATATATTTCTGATTTGGGAATCATGAGATAAGATGTATAAGAAACACTGGGAATAAGAAAGAGTAGCAAGGATTATTAGCCAGCTAGTAAATAGCACTGATAAACCTACATCTGTTGCACAGAAGAAGGAAGTTTTAAGACTTCCTAAAAATCAAATATTTAATTAAAGGTTTGCACCTGTGCATGATAGATTGATTTTTAGATTTAAATTAATTCTTAAAAGTAAGAGAGATTGATGGTGAAAATTAAAAATAAATTGTTTGCTTGTGAGTTAGCAATGCAATCAATAATTAGGCTTCCCAGATGTAGAATATGGACTAAACTCAACTCTTATTTTACCAGTGGGAGTTTGGACATTGATCCACTGGGATATAGCTACAGCAACATAGCCTGAAGAGTTTGCGACTGCATTTATACTTTTGCGCTTGGGCCAAGTGGCAAGGGGTAGCTTGTATAGGGACAGAGCCCTGTAGAGGACTCTGGCTATGCTCGCAGTCCATTTACATGTGATTATGTGATGAAGTTACTATTTTTTGTAAGTTCTTGCAAATCAAAATTACCAATAGTGCTTGGACTTCAGAAGCTATTTGGTTCTTTCCCCACTTTCTGGAGCATTACTTGGGAAGGAAGAGTTCAGCTCCTACTACCTCCTGGTGTGCAAAGTGTTGTTCTTCCCTGTACTATCCTAAATTAGCTAGAAGTTTAGCTATACAAAGATGTGATCATGGGATAAGTTATAGTGGGAATGTACATTGTATCATGTACTTTACAGTGAATCTGAAGTTGTTCATCTCTCTTCCACTGAATGGGAAGTAATCTCAAACTACTTCATGTTGGCAAAAAATGGGGGTATGCACATAGATTGGTCCTGTGAAACTGTTCACATCCAACCTACCTCATGCTATATTGCTCCTGAGCTCAGTATCTAATCTTTAGGGTCACCAGTTTTGCATATATGTGGAATTAAGCTATGCTACTCAGTTTGTCTGAAATGAAAACGTATCAGAGATTCTGCAAATAAATAAGTAGGCAGAAATTAAAACAGGATTAAAAAATGCACGGTAAAGTGATCCTAACATAAATTGAAGTCTTTTGAATCACCACTTCTGGAACAAGAAGGGAACTCTAATCTCCTTTCACTAGCCAAAGGCATTTTCTCTTTGGCAGCAGGCTCTGATTTCTTGTCATATGAGGATAGTGTGCAAATCTGGCACCATCTACTCAGTTATTATTGATCACCAGAGTTCACTCTCATATACTCTCTTTATGTATGGATGTTGTTCTGCATAGCAGAGCATGCACTTCAGTTGCATTTTGCATTCTGTGTATTGAACTAGGTGTCTTTGGGAACATTCTTTAGTAATATATTTAAAGATGTTCCTTCTGCAGTCTTTCTAAAATAGAAGCAATTTATCATTGCAGACAAATATGTTTCTCAAAAATATTTTTTGTGTTTATGGGATATATTGGATAAAGTTTTGCAATACATTTATCTTTTTATTAAGAAATTACTTGAGAAGGAGGATGTGTTGAGAATGGGTAAGTCAGTAACTTTTCATGTACACTGAGCACTGCATGCAGAATTCAAGCGGGTGGATAAAACATTTGAACTGAAATGGAGTAAATACGGAATTGCATTTTGAATATAAACAACATATGCATATAAATTTGGAAACTCTAATATCAACAGCCTGAGGACAGTATTCCTTATATTTTCTTCAAGAGCTATGAACAGAAACCTAAGAACAAAGTAGGACTATATTCAGGTAATCTGAATTCCATCTGCATCTCTAATCATATCTGGGTTTCTTATTGTCCGGCCTGCAAGGCCATATGTGTAACAATAGCACTCAAGTTCTTTAGCACAATTTTGGCCATCTGAATTTGAACTAAGGGTACAGTATTTTTGACATTTGCTACCTGCAACATGTTCCACATCTTTGTCATGCTCTGTCTGTACTTTTGCTTGAGCCTGCTGCTTTTCTGCTGCTTAGTTTGCCCCTCTCTTTCATTTATTCTGCTCTGACCCCTACCAGTTACCTGTGTGAGCTTCTGCCATGCCTTCTGCCACCTGTGGGATTGCCATCTTGTCTTTACTTATACAAGTAGCTAAATGGAAAGTTTGTATTATAATTAGAAAACAAGATTTCAAAACAGCTTTCAGGACTCGCCGTAACTAGCTGAGAGGTGCCTGGGAATAAAAGAAATTCTGGCAACTGAAAAGCGTGTCGCATTTAACAGCAAGTAATTTCCAATGTATCATAGGCAAATGTGTAATCAGAATGAACAGGAAGAAATGTCCATACTATAAGCACTTCAAAATATTGGTGTGTACAGTTTGCATTATATTGACAACCTGTCAGACATCTTTTTGGCAGGATACTGTAGAATACACTAAGGGAGGGAAATACAGTAGAATTTCCCACCTTTCTATACCTAGAATGGCTTTCTTTGTAAAGCACACTGGAGTTTGGTACTGGGCATAACCCACACGATGCCGACAGCAGGGGGCTGCAAGCAGGGCTGGCGTGAAAGAACTGCCCAAGCAGGGACCGAGCAGAGGACTCAGGGGGATTACATCTCTGGCCGGACTGTGGCCAGTGAAGGACCCCATGCCAGAGCAGTGGAGGAAGAAACAAGGAGCCACCAAAGAAGAGGAACCACAACATGCTGACCCCAATCTCCCGCGCTGCCCACTGCAGGCGTAGTGTGCGGGCGGCAAGGGGATTGGAAATGGGAAAGGGGAGGAGCGGTGTCTAGAGAGGAGTCCAAGTGTAGTTCTCTAAGTGTTTGTTTGTTTGCCTGTTTCTATTTTTCGGTAGCAGAATCAGTAATTAAAAGTTTGTTAGTTGGCCAATAAATTAAGTAAAATTCCCTGACGTGAAATTTGTTTTATAGCTAGTGACAGACTTTACAAATCACAGTGTTTGTGGCTATTCTTAAAACATTTGGTACAGTTCTTAAAATTAGACTTGCTGAAGTCTGACAAATCAAACAGCCTTCTCCAGTGAGGTGGCTAGCTTGGTGGGTGAGGAGTGAGCGGTGGATGTCATTTACCTCTGTTTTAGTAAGGCTTTTGACACTGTCTCCCATGGCATCCTCATAGACAAAGTATGGGTTAGGTAAGTAGGCAGTGAGGTGGATTTAAAACTGGCTGAGTAGCCAGGCCCGGAGAGTTGTGATCAGCAGCACAAAGTCCAGCTGGAGGCAATTCACTAGTGGTGTACCCCACGGATTAACAGTGGGTGCAGTCCTGTTCAAGTCTTCATTAATGACTTGGACAGTGGGACAGAGCACGCCCTCCGTAAGTTCACAGATGATACAAAACTGGGAGGCGGGGATGATACACCATATTAAAAATGCTTATTATTAAATACCACAAAATATTTCTTTTTGAAGCAAGATACTACTTTTAAGTGTGCATCATTGTCCAGAATTGCTTCTTTACCCGAATTCTGAGAGCTTCTCCTACCTCTGCTGCCACAGCTTTCCTCTGCTACCATAGCTACCATAGTTCCACCAAACTTCTGTTTGGGAGCAGCTCATTGCAAACATTTCTTAAGAAATGTATTAATATAGAACTACCCAATAAGAATTACTTGGAGCTGAGTAATTCCATGTCATATCCTTCTGTCAGTGACTTTACTTCTTAGAGAAGGAATGAAAAGTGTGCTGCTGGCCAAGTTAATTATCCTACTTTTCCTGAATTTACTGTGTCAAAGGTCTTTTGGTTTCTTAACTCAACAAGGAAGAAAATGTATGTAGGTTTGTTTTATTATTATCCTCCTGACCTTCTTCTGACATTGCCTGGAGATTATTTACATGCAGGGAAGGATAGATACCTTCAAGGCTTTGTGCTTTTTTATTTTATGCAAGTCAGCTAGATACAAAAATGTGTTACTTCCTTGATTCTACCATCACCAGCAAACTCTCATGGGTCAGTGAATAGAAAGCAAAACCAAAGATCATGCTTCCTAGTAGTGGAACAAGTGCAATAAATAGTTGTTAAACCATCCTGCAAAGATATTATGAACTTCAAATCCATCCTTTTTTTGATTTTTTTATCATCTTTTTAATTTTGTCTGGCAGGACAGGCAAACAGAAATTTATTTTCATAGAACTATAATGAATATAACATTTTATACCTTGTAAGTCTCTTTCCTTATACGTCTCCTTCCATTCTTTTTCACTAAGCATGAGAGTCAATTCCTCTCATCTAATCTCGCTTAGCAATTTAAAAGATATGCGTCTAATGTAAATTTGTTGCCCAGGTTCCCCTCACAGTCATTGCAGCAAGACAGGCACTAAAAGAAAGTAGTATACTTTGTAGCAGGATAGGTTATTTTGCTGTATAGGATATGGTCTATTAGTATATCTGAGGTGTTTGAGATAGCTGAGGTGAGTCATTCTTTGAAGCCTGTCTGTCCCCTCATCACTACGATGGGAATCCAGGAGATCACTTTAGACTAGCAGTCCAGCTTCAACACCTTAAGTTTGATGACATGAAGCCCACATGAATTTTCTAGTTTTTCATGTCATATTTCACTCTGAGCCAGGAGCTGAGCCCATTACGAGTTTTTCTTTGATACAGTACTTACAGACTAAGCTCCTGAAAGAAGCAGTCATACTTTCTATTAATAATTCCTTATTACAGTTGACCTCTGCTGCTGTGGTTTTAAGAAAGGCTGGCCTTGATACCCCTCATTTTTATTAGCTAAACTTTTTATCATACAAGTTGGTAAGAAAAGTAATTAAATTTAACAGAGTTCACTCTTATTTCGTAATTCCTTGCAGTTAAAAGCCATAGAGAGAATACTTGAAATGAATTAAAGTTATGGCCTCTTAAAGAAGATACATGACATTTCACTACAATGTAAACTTTTATGTCCACCAGACATTTATAATATTTTCAAGGATGAGAGCTTTCTTATTAAAAAAAAAAAAAAAAAAATTGCCCTGCATAGTGCAAATTCTTACACTAACAATATTTAATATAGAAAATACAAGTTTTCTTACTGTGCTGGTGGTTTCTTTTCAAGCTTCTCATGAATCTATTTCCATCCCCCCCTCCCACTCCTAATGGCTTCTTTTAGTTGTCTGTCCTTTATACTGAATTTTGAATGAAACTTATAGAAATGTCAGGTTGGCTCCTTTAGGGACTACAGTTGAAATCATCAAGCTCACTTTCATTGTCTCCAGTTGGTGACAAATGGCAATTTTATTTAGCAAGGGAGGGTTCTCTTTGAGGTTGGATTGATGGATGAGGCCATAAGAGGTTGGGCCAGCTGACAAGGTTACCCCTACCAGCTGTCTACCCATCCCTACTGCATGAGGGTCTGTGCTGCTTGTCAGTCAGCTTTTGAACCACTGCTGTTTACTGTGTAGTGTTTTAAAGCAGACTGTGATTGGTGACAGCTTACTTTACTTGAAAATGCTGTGCTGAAAATGGCGGTGGTTCCAAAACTCACTGATGAGCAGCTCAGACATCTGTGCAGTAAAGGCAGGCTGGACAGCTAGGGTGGCAACAGTGTCAGCTGTCCCAAGCAAAGCCAGCCCTTTCTGACATTCAAGTGTCCTTTATTTTGTCTTTGCTTTTTTGTGTGTTTTGGTTTGGTTTGTTTTGTTTCAGGTTATAATCAGCCTGCTGTCTAAGAACCTCAGCTTTGAAATGTTTTTGAATGGGAACGTGTAAGAACCCCAGTAGTGTTTTGAGATTTCACTGCAAAATCCTAAAATGTTTTTAATTCTTGTCTGTAGGCTGGAGCAAATGTGCTGCTGCAAGACGTTAATGGAAACATTGCACTTGATTATGCCATAGAAGGGACTGAATCTAGCAGCATCCTTCTGATGTACTTGGAAGAAAATGGTAAGTCAGCTCTTCAGCTTCTGGAATATTTTTATTGAACATGACATAAAACCGAAAAGGATGGATATTGGTTTGACGTAAGTCAGCACTGAAGCCAGTGGAACTATATTAGTTTGGAGATAAAGGGGAGGAAGATGATTTGGAGTCACAAAAGTTTTCAGTGCGTTTAGATTGGAACAACTAACAAAGGTTAGTGGCAGTGGCCATTGTCAGATCTGCCTTTGCCCATTCATATGGAGATGCTAGAATGAGAATTCAAAGCAGAAAAACTGCAGTAACGGAGAAGCTTTTAAAACAACTAATTTAACAGTGTGAGGACCAGGTTTCACATTTTGTTTCATTTCACATGTGAGTTATGTATAGCCTCAGAGTATATTTTTTCCAGTGACTGACTGTTAAATAAATAAATCTCTGCAAATCATCTGAATGGAAATGTATATGAAATGTTATCACTTATTCAAAATATTAGTATTGGTTTTGTTTTGTATTGAGAAAATACAGTAGCTAGATTTCTATTATGAAGTATGCTTAATATGTTATAGATGACAGGACCTGTATTGAAGAAAAGGGTTTGTTATTCACCAGTTCCAAACTTAGATAAGGGTTCTGAAGTGAGATTTCTAGCAATGCTTTTGATTGTAATAGGTTGCCTTAACATTGGATGTGGCTCATCATAACACTGAGGAAAATGTATTAAGTAGAAATAATGAGCAGTAATGTAAAAATGTGTACTTTCAACATTGCCTCCATACAAGAAATCTGTTTTAACATAAACTAAGTTAAGTTATATCCTGTTAATGAACAAATAAAAGAGAAGTTAACTTAGACTGGCAAGGAAATCACACTCAGTGTCAGGTCCTATACTGTTAGCCCATAGCACATTCAGTGTATTACACAGATGTATTTCATAATTTTGCTTCCCTGATGCCTGGCAATGTCTTCCCAGCTCAGGAACTCTGGTTTTGGATTTTTCTAATGGCAAGACAAGTATTAGCTTCTAAAAACTTGATTGCCTTGCAAAATGCAGATATTTGGAGTCTAAATGCTCCAAATACTTTGGCTGATGTGGTATTTAACATGTAGTGTACAACAAGCATGTAGCATACAACAAGATGTAGTCTGCTTACTTGCAACTATCAATGCAGATCTATCAGAAGATGCTTCTTCTTTCCTTGGTTTATCTCTCTTTTTGTTTGGTTGCAAAATGAAATAGATGGGGGAAAAAAAAAAAGAAAAGAAAAAGATTTACTAGTTTCTTGGCAAAGTGTCTACATTGAAGGAACTTACATGGAATAGCGGATTTTTATGACTCTAATGTTATCAGTGTTAGCTCTTTTCCAGTAGATAGGAGGGGCACCGTTCCTCATTAAACAATGATTCTGTGAATGTGGGAAGTTTCCAAGGAAAAAAAACTAAACACGATGAAGGTGAGATCTACCTTCACTAACTTTAGAGAGCTAAGCCTGAGCTAATCATCCAGACCTTTTCTTTTGGTCAATAGTGAGAAATAGGAAATGCATGTATCGTTTCAGCTCTTCCTAACCTGGCTAGGTGAGGAGAACTGACTTCCAGGACTGTTTCTTTCTGCTGACTAATAAGAACTGAAGTTGACAAGTAGTAGTTTATCAGTCTTAGTTTTAGACTGTTAGGGTAGATCAATCCTACCCCTTAATTGCAGTACTGCGTGAAATCCTGGCCTTTGGGTGATCGATGACAAAATGCCAATCAACTTTGCTTGGTCTGTTACTATTCTTCTTGTAACAATAGGCAGCTCGAAGTACCCTTACTTAGCACTTAGTTTTAAAAATTTAATTAGTATCTTCTGAAATATTTGTATAGCCTACCATGGTTAATAGTAATGGAGGAGAGAATCCTTGAAGGAAATAAAGTTGTCTGCATATGCATACCCCAACACAGAGCAATGACATGGCTAAAAATCTTGTTCTACAAGAGCATTAGCTGATCGTATAGTAAATACCATCTTCAGCCTGTAGTGTTGTGAAACACCCACCTATAGTCTCACCCTTTAAATACAATGTGTAAGACACATTTCCCCATTCTCTGTGCTTCCCTGCATAACTAAAAGGTTCCCTCAATATTCTCCATTCAGTTGTACAGCCTGGCTTACAACGTTAAGAGATTGCTGTGTGAAATAGACTAGACTCTAATCATTGGCTCTAAGTGCAGAGTTCACAGAGAAAAATAAAATCAAGTGCCTTATGGCTCAGCTAAAAGAAAGCAAGAAGCTATCGATTTACTTTGATGAAACAAAGTAAGATTGGAACAAGTAGCTTTGATGCTACAGAAAACTTTGTTAATTGGGGACATTAAAGTTCTTAGAAGTCTGTGTTTATAATTTCTTATAGATTTCATCACTGTGGTAGTTCACTGTATCTGTTTAACTGCACTACAGACCTTAGTGAGTGAACTCCCTCTTCATTGTCGAAGATAACCTAATTTACTCTGTGGAAGGCCTGGAGCCATAGGTGATAACAATAGCCTTAGATGCATTTAATGATTTATATATTTAAAAATATTTTTACTTATTTACTGAAGTCAGTTATTTGAGTTCTGTTTGTAAATGATCTTAGGGCACAGGAGTATCACAAGTGTAAAGTAAAGTTAATCCTCTAGCAACTGCCTGAGAGAGTTCATATATACTTTATTGTTGTTATGGAATATAGCTTATCAGGAGTGGAGATTATACTACTGAAGTCTACATGAAATTCTGTGTATTTCATTAAAATATTCTCTTTTCCTGTACAGAAATGAGCTTTCTCTGATGTTACATTATGTTATGTAACTGATGTTACACTGTATACTGAAACTAATTATTGACTGAAGAAAGTAATAAGCAGACTTTACTTACCTAAGAGAAAACAAGTTGAGGTACATATCCTCTGTATATTAAGAGCATTCTTTGTGTTGGGTAATAATTCTAGTATACTATAAGCTTCATTTAAGATATGCCTAATCAAGGATGGAAGGGAAAATACAGCATCCAATTTCATATTTAGGAAAGTGGTGGAAATAGCTTAACTGTATGATATTTGATCATGTCCTAGGAGCACTCAGAAGCCTAGTGTGCTCCTGAGCTCCAGGACTTTATTGGGGTTGATTTACCTAAATCAAGTGTCTGGTAGTCACTCTAGCCTTCATTTAAGATATGCCTAATCAAGGATGGAAGGGAAAATACAGCATCCAATTTCATATTTAGGAAAGTGGTGGAAATAGCTTAACTGTATGATATTTGATCATGTCCTAGGAGCACTCAGAAGCCTAGTGTGCTCCTGAGCTCCAGGACTTTATTGGGGTTGATTTACCTAAATCAAGTGTCTGGTAGTCACTCTATAGCAAACCCTCCTTAGAGCAAAAGAGATGCTCCAAAGGTAGGTATCTGTAATGTGTCATCTGAATTACGATCTGAACTGCATGCTTCTTTCCAAGTGCTATGAAGGGAGCCCAGAATGGCTAGCTGAGACATAGAAGTCTGCTACATAGGGTGGGATTCAGTTTAAGGTCATGATATTTACATTTACAGGTCCATATGTAGGTGCGTATACAGTAGCTTTGGTGTCTAAATTCCTATTACCATCAGTGGAGTTCTAGGAAATAGTGTCACTAGAGAGCAGAAGGGTTATTCATTTGACCAGCCACTAGGAAAACACTGGTAAACACTGTTAAATTTGTTCTGCACCAAGATATCATTGGCTTTGCATGTTACTGGTGGTCTTGTTTTGCTATGAAAAGAAAGTTATGACTTTTAAGGACTTTGAAAAATAAGATGGGGAGACCACTTGCTGCAATGTCCTGCCAGGGCAAAGCCAACTGAGAGTAGCCCAAGTTACCCAGGGCCATGCTGGGTTGGAGAGTCTACGATCTCTCTGGGCTCCCATTCCAGTGCTGAGCCATTTTCATATCATTTTTTTTCTTATTCAGTTAAAATTTGCCTTGTTGCAACTTACACCTGTAGCCTCTTGTCCTTTCATTGTTTACCTCCAGGAACTGTCTCCATCCAGAGGTGAAATGAAAATATTAGGAAGTGTAAAAAGGGGTTTTTTTCACTATTTGTACTGTTTTATTCTGAACCTGGCTGATTATTGGAATCATCGAGAAAGTCCACCTGGCACCTTCCGTAAGCTTTATTTAGATTAATAGCAGCTTTATGTTTTAAGGCAAAGCTTTTATTGTATTAATGCCATTTTAAAAATAGTTTAAATGACTGATAGTGTGTTCTCTTTGTTTTTAGAGGTAGAATGTTCTACTGTAGAAGTGTGTCAGTGAAACTCTGATTACGGCATATGATCCTTATGTTTCCTCCTTTTCCTTTAGGCAGAAATTAAATATTTAATGCTTTGAAGAATGTACCATTTTTGTTTACTTCCTTTCTTGGTATTTAGTTGCCTAGTGGATTAAACGACTCAGATATAAACTACAAATGAGTGACAGATATTTCTTGGTTCCGTATTTGACAAGTGACAGGAGGTGACACATTCACTGTGTAATTTGTTTCCAAAAAAGAGGTGATGCCTTTTGTCCTCCAAGATCTCAGGCTTCAGCTTTCAGTAGGATAACTGTGCATTTCAAGAACATCAGCCTTGTTATTTAATCCGAGAAAACAGTATCTGGATATTTACTACTACCTTTATTTTTTAAGAGCTGTCTAAGTATCATAGAATCATAGAATCATTGAGGTTGGAAAAGACCTCTAAGATCATCGAGTCCAACTGTCAACCGAACACCACCATGCCCACTAAACCATGTCCCTAAGCGCCTCATCTACACGTCTTTTAAATACCTCCAGGGATGGGGACTCCACCACTTCCCCTTCAGCTTTCAGTAGGATAACTGTGCATTTCAAGAACATCAGCCTTGTTATTTAATCCGAGAAAACAGTATCTGGATATTTACTACTACCTTTTTTTTTTTTAAGAGCTGTCTAAGTATCCTACACATCTGAAAGCAAAATAATATCTTTCTTGTCTATTGTATAGTGAGAGTTCATGCACTAGCAGATTATTACAAAAACAAAAGAAAACCATCTGTTGTGAATATTTTTTTAAGAATGACTATATTTAAATAACATATCTACCTGAAGGTATAGATGGCTTTTCTTTTTCTGCTATGGCACAGGTACAGAAAAAAAAAAAAGGTTATCGCTTTTCTGCAAAGTATTCTTTTTGTTTTTAACAATGCACTTTCTGTTGGCTAAATGAATTTAAAATAGCTGGTTAAAGGTTATTGACCTTTGATGGTAATAGGGGTTTCATGTACTTAATCAAAATCTTTTATAGTATTCCAAACTGTGTGAATAATGGATCTGTTTTTTTCTCTGAATATTAAGGGGATCATATTCAGGTGTCTCAGAAAACTGTATATACAGCCAAAATCTTGTGCAAGTCCTATCCATTTAGGTAGTTTTTCATGTTTTGAATTAGTTAAAATATTGTGCAGTTTTCACAAAAATAGACCATGGTTTATGAAATTGTTACTAGCAAATGGATTAAGCCTTACTTTTGAGCTGCAAAATAGAAAGAATAAATTTCTTTTTCTGCCTTGCAGCAGTAGGGAGAATCAAAAAAATAGAAGCTAAGGGTTAGTACAGAATCCTACACTGAAGACAGTGTTTAACATTAGCCAGAAATAGTCAACTCATAAATTACTACAATAAGGAGAATTTCCTTGAAGCCAACAGTTAACAACATAAGGGAAATAACATGTGTAGGAAAAGCTGATTCAGAAAAGTCGTGGGCAAAGGATTAAGGAAAAAATTACTGAAAGACTGACACTGTACAGTAATCTAGAATGCGATAGGAAGATCCATCCAAAGCATTATTTTGGTTTAAAATTTAAAGTTATTTGAAATTATTCATGAAATCTAGTTTGGTGGGTTAGTCTTGGCTAAAAGCCAAACTCCCACCCAGCTGCTCACTCACTCCGCCTCCTGAGCAGGACAGAGGGAGAAAATAGGATGAGAAAGCTCATGGGTCGAGATAAAGACAGGGAGATTGCTTACCAGTTACTCTCACAGGCAAAACAGGCTCGACTTGGGGAAAATTGCCAATTGGAATAGATTCAGGTAGTGAGAAACAGAAAGGCAAACATTAAAACAACACCTTTCCTCCCCCTTTCCCAGGCTTGACTTCACTCCTTCACTCCAGACTCCCCTACCCCTGCAAGCAGCTCAAGGGGGTGGGGGAGCTACAGTCAGTACATAGCAGTTTCTCTCTGCCAATTCTTCCTCTTCACACTTTTCCTCTGCTCCAGAGTGAGTTTTTCACAGGTACGCAGTTCCTTCAGGAATGTCCATCTGCTTTGCCTTGGGTCCTCCATGCGGTCCAGGGAATCTCTGCTCCAACACCTGGAGAACCTCCTCCCCCTCCTTCTCTGACCTTGGTGTTCCCTCAGCTGTTTCTCCCTCTTTTTGTTCCCTCTTTGTCTCTCTGTCCACTGTTTTCTGCCCTTCCTTAAATATATTTTCACAGAGGTGCCACACTTGACTGACAGGCTCAGCTGTGTCCTGCGGTGGGTCTGCTGGAGCTGACTAGAACCATCTGTGGTCCACACGGGACAGCCCCATGCCTCTTCCCAGAGAAGCCACCCCAGCAGCCCCACAAGTGCCAACACCTGGACAATACATCTGGTCATGTGTTTCTCAACACTCTGGCACTTTTTATGAGAATAAGATCAAAATGAAAATCTCAGTCGTGTATTTTTCATCAGTTTGATTGTTATTAATTAAAAAAAGTGTTCATAATATGTACACCAAAATGTTCTAACATTGAGGTTGTGCTAAAGAAACCCTTAAAAAGATCTAGTAATCCAACAAGGGGAAAAAAATCATATACTGTTTCTTCAGCGCATTCAAGAAAAGCAATTGGTATAGATCAATATAATTTCAGAAAAGTACTGCTCTAGACTTTCATATTTAAAACTATGAAAGGCTTTTCATAGACATTAAGGAATTATTGCTAACATACTACAATAAGAACTGACTAAAATGTCAACACATACAGATTGTTAGCACTAAAGATCAGTGAACTTAAGCTAAAACTAAATCCCCTGATATATTTTCTATTTTAGAACCATATGCAACATGATCTTGATTTCTGCTTACAAATTTTCTATTAATAATATTGATGCAGTAGGTTGACAGAAAAACAGGTGACCAAAACCAAACAGCCTCAGGGTGGTTCAAGGATTTTTCACTCTGATTCTTGCTGATTGGGAACCACCTACCCATATGATTATCACACACAAATAATCCGTCTGTTTTCTGCAGAGAGCTTGATTAACTGATGATAGGGGTTAGGTGATGGTGTTGCCAGTGAGAACAGGGGACCAAATGACATGTTTCTGTAGGTCCCTTCAAGTCCTAAAAATGAAGCACACAGAAAACGTGTGACCTGGTTTCAGCTGGGATAGAGTTAATTTTCTTCCTAGTATAGAATCATAGAATCATAGAATCATTGAGGTTGGAAAAGACCTCTAAGATCATCGAGTCCAACCATCGACCCAACACCACCATGCCCACTAAACCATGTCCCTAAGTGCCTCATCTACACGTCTTTTAAATACCTCCAGGGATGGGGACTCCACCACTTCCCTGGGCAGCCTGTTCCAATGTTTCACCACTCTTTCAGTAAAGAAATTTTTCCTTACATCCAATCTAAACCTCCCCTGG
>NW_008795029.1:572253-589506 GCF_000699145.1 Aptenodytes forsteri
GCTCTGATGACTGAGAAGGCTGGAGGTGCACAAGAAGCTGGGAGGGGGCACGGACAGGACAGCTGACCCAAACTGGCCAAAGGGATATTCCATACCATGTGATGTCATGCTCAGTATATAAATTGGGGGAAAACTGGCCGGGGGCCTGCTGCTCAGGGTCTGGCTGGGCATCAGTTGGTGGGTGATGAGCAATTGCACTGTGCATCACTTGCTTTGTATATTCTTCTTATTATTACTATTATTAATATTATTGCTATAATAATACAATATGTATACTATAATTACTATATGAACATTGAAAATGTCATAGTTGAGAATGCTCATCTGTCTTCCTTTGGCCTTTGTGTTTTCTAACATAAGCTTGAATAAGCTACCTTAATTTTTATATTTTCTAACTCTTGGGGAGCTGACTTTGAAGTCTTAGACTTCTCTTAATATTTGTGTGTTTCCAGCATGCAAATGTGCGGGTGTTTAAAAGTGAATTAAAGAACAAAGTCCATCATATGGAAACATTTTGTTACCCATATGTTTGTATCAAAGGGAAAACCTTTAAACTCATTGTGCAGGCTTTTGGCACTTGAATTAACATTTTAAGTTACAGCCAGTAGTTTATGATCTACTTTGTAACTGATGCTAGAAGGAAAACAGGCATCTCCTTGACTAATAGGCTTTGCAAAGATTTGAAAAAAGATTGTGAAGAATATCAGAAACTGGGGATGCCCTTTTAGAATCCTTTCAAACAACTTACTGATGAAAAATCCAATTATATTACCATCAGAAATAAATTATCATTTTTTATAGAATTCCTAAAACTATAACCTTTAGCAAGTTAGAAAAAAAATTGTCAGTGCCCGGAGTGCACCCACAGGCCCTGTCCCCGCTTCCAGGGGCTTGGCTGCCTGTGCTCAAAGCCAGCTCTGATGTGGTACAGGTGTGTAAACTGGGAGCAGTCGCCTGAGAAAAGAGCTAAGTTGTGAGGTAGAGCTGGGAGAAGCCTTGTCATGATCTTTCACCCATCCTTTGACTCGGGAGCCACATTTAGGCTCAGGTCCTTGCCCTTGGTCCTTGCTTGAGGTATGCCTATGCCCAGCCATGAACCTTGCTGATCCCGACCCTGAACCACTGACTTGACTTCCTGGCTTCACCTGTTTGTCTGGATTTGTGGCTACAGGCTTTTCTGGCAACCACAGGACTGTCGGTTGGCCCTGATTCCCATCACTAGACCTGCTCGATTTTCTTGCTTGGGTACTGTGGGGCTGTGCCCTGGTCAGCAAGGACACTGCCCTGCCTGCCCAGTGTTCACCCTCAGCTCCTGGCTCCCTGGCTCCCTGGCACGTGTTGAGTAGCCTCCTCTCTCCCAAAAACATCCAACCATAACATATTAAGGACTTGCAGAGAAATCCTGACTATAGAAATACCGCATGAGCTCATTTCAGACACGATGCTTATCGCAAGTAACCAGAGACAATGGTACACTTGTTTTGCTTCTGTGTTCTAGTATTAATATTACAAATAAAATAATAAACATGCAAGACATATCCACAGATGAATGCTTTAGTGTTAAGCCTTGAGATTATGCCAGTCTGTCAAAATAAATTACAAAAATTATTTTTTTTTCATACAAGTTAAGAAGAGACAGAGTTCATTTAACTAATTTTAGCTGGAAGGGTCATCAACATCCTATTACAGAAGAGAGAGGGAAAAAAAGCATGTTTCACTAGAGTGGGAGAATTGTCACTCTGACGTCTACATGAGGAGGAGATGGGAATTTCAATTCTGATAGCATTTTCAGACTAGACGGAAATAAACTAAACATCCTTCACTGAGCCTATGTAATGATATCTTTAAAGGAAAAGAGGTAAAACCCAACAACAGCAAGGTACTTCTGCAGTGAATTAGATCTACAGGCCTCAGTAGTTTTGCAAGTATACATTCTTTTGCAGATACTGAAAATATTGGCTTCCCTTCTCACATAATAAATGTTGCTGAAATGTATCTGTTCATATGCTGACCTTTGAAAATTAGATGCACATAATGCCCAGTGATATGCACAAGAGCTACTGAACAACATAATTTAACAAAAATAATGCTCTTTACAAAGCTATCTAGTAAGCAGCCAGAAAAGTCCTTCTAAAACTTTAAGCAAATAAAGCTGGATAAAGTACCAGCCACACCTGAATATTTGCATGAATGAAAATTAATATTTCAAGAATGGTACCATGACTGTTTTTTTCTCATTGTTTGTGAACATGTCTATCCTATACTACGCTGCACAGGAGAAAAATAGAAATTCTAAACCGTGGTGTCCCCAGAATTACAGAAGAGTACAGACAGGCTCATCGCACTTGGGGTGAAAAGAGCCTTGCTGCATTTACAGCTCTGTGCAGGAAGGGCAGATATAGACAGGGTGAGAGAAGACTTAAGTAAGAGGAAAGGAGAGATTGGCTTCTCAAAGCTCTTGCAAGTTCTTCACATACATTTGTGTTTGCAAGACAAGGTGATATTGACTTCTCCTAAAGACTGTTAAGCCCTTTGGAGAATAAGACGTGCAAGTAACAGAAAGAGTGGCTGCTGGGTGTGTGTAATGGGTATTTCCCAAAGACTGCTTGAGTGTTTTGCTTTGTACTGGTCACAGGAACAGGTGTTCCCCTCGCAAACAGAGGGACTTCTTAGTACTGGACATTTCTGAGGGAAATATTTTTTTATAGCAATTCTCAGTTCTGTTTGCCATGTATTTCTTTACCACTGCAACTTTATGAAGCTTACTTTCCCCCTTTTTATCTAAGGTTTTTACATTCCTTTGGGTTGTCAGTTCTGTAACCATATGCCAAAGACGGTGAGACAGCCAAAGCACGTGAAATGGCCTTGTCAGGTGTTTTTCTTAAACAGTGAGAAGTAATATATTTTGTAGCTTTTCAGCTATGCTCCTGCCTGTCATCAGCACTGATACTCATCACCAAATGCTGTGCCCTGCAGGGTCACTACTGTTTTAACTGTTCCTTCTCCATCTCATCTCCTGCAGAATTTGTGAGCATGTAGCTCTTGTTCTGATTTTACAGGGTTTGGAGCGTATTTTCCATCCTATGCCTTTTTTTTTTACTTTCCATTTTTTAAAATGTGAGTCTGTTCCCATAGTACATGCCAATTTGGTTTTCTTCCTCTATTTATTCATGCTGGCTGTTGTCCCACTTCAGCTGAATATCTAAACCACATTTCCCCTTTGAAAAGCAACGTGAAGGTCATTCTTTGATTCAGGCAGCAAGAGTTACTTACTGTATGAGTAACATTTTGTTGTTCCATCTAAACTCATGAAAAGTATCACTCCCTGGGGAGGGAGGACAGACTCTCCAGAATTACAAACTTGATTAAGGGAAGGCAGTTACTGACCAGGTCTCCTTGTTTGAGCCTCAGAGAATGATACATGTGCACGCTTGGTAAAGCTACTTCTCAGCTCCCTGCCAGAGAAGCCTTCACTCTGAAGCCTGACAGTTCCCGAGTTCCTGGAATTCAGAACTCTGCAATTCTAAGATTGCAGTTTAGATTATTTTTTCATGTTTTCATTCTATTTTCTATGAAGATATAGGAAGGGAATCTCTGTTGTTTCCATAGCATTTTCAAAACTCCTTCGGACATTTGAAAAATGAAGCCTGTGGAACATGTCACTGTGGTAGGTCACTTGCCAGGCTGTTTACTGCTATTTGTTTAATGAAACGTGTATCATTCCTTTATACAACTATTAGTTTGAAACCAGTAAAGCCATCTTGAGATTCACATAGACTGTGCCTTTTGTTGCTACGTAGCATTGTTTATGCATTTTCTCTGAGTTGATGGGTATAATTATATTTGCGATAGAACATACATAGCAATTGATGCAGCTGAACTCTATTCTTGATTCCTCTTTCAGCATGAGCAAAGTTAATCTTTCTACAGCCAGCTTTTTTGGGGCCCCGTACAGGACGCACCAAGGTTCTATAAAATGCAATTTACAAGGCGTAAGGATCAATATTTCACTGTTAGTATAAGAATATACTGATAAGTTAATTCTCTGACCATGCTGAGCATAAGTTGGTAGTAAATTGCTAAAAAAGGCTGAGTGGACTCAGCTGGCCTCTGCCCTCAACCTGTAGCCATTACTGTGATTTACATGAAACATGAGGAACCAAACAACCTGATAACAACTGTGTTTCACTCGCAGTCTTTTTTTTTTTCTTCCTGGGGAAAGTCAGAAACTGGTATTTCTAATTTGTGGATTGTGAATCTAGTTTCCATTTTTGGGTGTTTGGGGTATTATTCACACACAAAAGAGGTAGTACATTAATTTCCACCTGTTGCCTCTCTCCTTGAAAAAACAAAACTTATTCTAATTGTTTACTGGAGACATCAAGAGGAAGAAGAAAATTGACAAAAATTCTGTCAGTAGTACTTAAAAATGGCCTTCTTCATCAGGTATAAAATGGTAAATATATTTTTCAAATTTAATCTTACCTGACAACATTAGAAAGAGCTTTATCATGACCAGTCAAGTTTTGTTGCAGCTGCTCAGTCTGTCTATGTAATGCGTTTAAAAAGTGAAGTCAGTGCTGCAAATGATAACTAATTTTGGGTGTATATAGCCCTTCACATCACATAGTGTTTTGAAATTTAAACTTACACATTTGAGAGAGTTCTGTCACTGGCAAAAGAATGTTAAAGTATCAATTTACTGTTGCAAAAAGCAGGAAATAGGCAGAAACAGAAAGAAAAAAAAGAGATTTAATTGATGCCATGTGGCATCAGTGATCTGTAAATGTCATCAGGTAGTTTTAAATAATTACTGTGAAATGTGATACAGGCATAAAAACTTCAATTCTGACAAAATGAATACACTGATTGTTAGGAGATACTCAGAACATCATATGAAATCCTTATTGTGTTCCAGTCTAGCAACTGTCAGGCAATAGGATGTCAGCACATTCTGCTTTTGGGTGGTTATCTAATTTAAGCTATCAATAGCATCTAGCTAGCTAGCTAGCTGTCTGTTTTTCTGAATTGCATTTATGTGAAAGATCACAGGCTTTAGTCCAGATACAAAAAAATCTCAGTTTCTCCAGCTTAAGTTTATATTTGTCTTTTGCAGTTGGTATCATTTAGGTGACAGGTGGGAAAATATAAGAATAAGTAAATGTGGCCAGCAAGACAGTGTTCTCACTCTGAACATTTCACCTCAGAGCTGAAACTCTTAGAAGTGCTGCAGGTAAAATTCAGAATATAAAGCAGTGCGTAAAGTAGCATGTTAGAGAAAGAAAATGAAGGGGATTCTTTGCTGAACTACATAAGTTACACCCATTTATACAAGTTCCAGGGTAGATTAAAACTCAGAGACTTACAATATGCTTTTACTCTGAAACGTACTTCAGTTGTTTTAGTAATGTAGAAAACTGCAAGAATTGTTGAAGATAAAATATAAAATGAATTCTTCAAGCAAAAATATTTAACATAAATACATATTAATTAAATTAATTTATTATTTGTCACTTTTCAGCTCACTGACAAATATGGAAGAGAACCAAGAAATTATTTATTCATATGTTTTTTGTTATGTCATGGCCAGGGCAGAGAAGAGGGATTTTTATACTCAAATTACATTTTCTATATATGGATGTAAGTGACCACGTGAAGCTAGGAGCAGAAGAGTCAAGCCCTGAATTTTGGTTAGATATTCCAATCAAGCCACAGCCAGCTGCGAATTTAACCACGTAGCAATTTTGTTGTACCCTCTGTTTCTAATTTTAAATCTCTTCAGACTGGAGGCCATGCTTTCTTTTGGTTATAGACTGCCTTGCTTATCTTCCTTTTAAAGCTGTACTTTGACAACTGTTTCTTTCAGTAGCGATGCTGACACAAGCAATCCCACGCCCTTCATTCCTTTCATCCCCTCCCATTTGTTCCTGCCTCCATACCACATTTTCTCTTAGTTTATGGGGCCTTGCAATGATCTAGGCTCAGCTGGAGAACTAATCCTGGTTAAAAATAACCCAGGCAGATCAAGAAGTGTTGAGTTGTAATGTCATTTGCTTAACGTCACAATCTCTCAAGCAGTTGAGCCGACAGATTTGAGGGACTAGTCTGAGCACTGTGATGTATACACAGGGTTGAAAGAATGCAGCCAAAAAGAATTTTCATTAAATAATACCCAAAGACTTGGGTGGCTTCCTTAGAGAAGGAAGCCACAGCTATTTTCACAATCCCAGTGGATTTAATATTACAACTGCTTTACCTACAGCTGCTCTTGCCAGTCAGTAGGGGGTCAGGCCCATTTATTTGATGTTGCTGACTGACATTAAATCATCCGTGTAGGGACTGATAAAGATATGAGTAAACTTGTTGGTAAATATAAGTAAGTAAACATGTTCTGTAAATATACACTGAAGTCTAATTAAATGTTGATTAAGCTTTTACAAACCCAGAAAACAAATTTGTATATCTGTTCTTTACTGATGAATGAAATAGCAGAAGGTTTTAGCCTTTTCTTTTTTCCAGGTGTAGAGCTGAATTCACTGCGCCAAATGAAGATACAGAGACCTACGACAATGCTTACAGATGTCCGACAGCTCATATCAAGTGGAGGAAGCGTGAATCAAAAGAATGATGAAGGAGTTACCCTGGTGAGTGGGAATATGTAGTCATCACCCTGTGAATATGCATGTACTGCAGCTGTGTACTGGTGAGCAAGGCAATTCTCTAAGAGGAGAAATGAGGGAATGCAAGATTTTGGTTCTCATCTGGCCTTTTGAAAATAGATATATGTCAATGCCATGCATAGTACAGATTTTAAAATAGGCTAGTGCAACATCTGTGCCTTAACGACAACTTTCTTACTGTTAGCCACTGAATATGCAACACAAAAATTAATAGCAAAAAAAAAATTGGCACTGTAGTTTAGAACTGCAGCAGATACTTACGGTCTCTGACATTCTGTGAGAGGGCATGAAACTTCACTCAGTGATTCCTATTTTAGGCTCCTATCTTCTGGCTGAACCAGGCTAAAACACTGTTTCATGAAGCTATCCCATCTTGATTCAGTGTAATGAAGCATCCACCGTATCAGTGGATAAGTGTTCCTTCTTCCAAATTTGCATGTTATTTGTAGTCACTGGGTCTCATTATACTTTTTTCTGCTAATGGATCTTCTATCCCTTTGTTTTTTCAGGATCACTACTTCTTAAGCTGTCAAATCATTTTAAAATTAATGTAATAAAATAATTTTAAAATTAATGTATTTTTCCCTAGATAGCATGTCTGTGGAATGTTCTCTTTGCATATAAAATCTTCAACATCATTATCAATCAGTAAATGGTTATCAGCAGCATTAAAATACTGAATAACTTTTTTAAATTATTTTGTGTTTTTCTGCAAATACTGTACTAAAATAATTAGAAAGGCATGTATTACTGAATTTCATTATTATTATTATTATTTCAGCATTTATGCTGAATTACATTGCGTGTTACTGAATTAATACACTGAATCATTAGTATTTAATTCCATATTTTAATACCTGTGGAGTGTTTAAACTATAACTGAAAAAGTGAGCAGCCTCATATCCGGGGTTGTTGAATCCAGCCCCTGGCTGTGTCTGTACAGAAAGCTATGACTTTTGGGGTGGCCACCCCAAGGCAGTTAACTGTCTTTAAAAACAGGAGGGAAGCAGGGGAGGGGTGGGAAGAAACAACGCAACTTTTAGTTTAATTCATAAAAGCATTAATTTAACTTCCAGTTTTCTGATACATTTAAGCTAAGTTGCTAAATCACAGTAAAATGCAAAGTTGTTTCTATTGTGCTTTGCTCTTATTGCTACTTTAGTCTGAATTGGCTTAGTTGAGTTATGAACTTACCTAACTATCATTGTATAAAACCTTTTCTGTAGTTAGCTGGAGTAGTTGAAATGCATGTCTGAAATGTGTTTAACGGTACTGCAGCCACTAGGAGAAAAGCATTGTGGGTAGTTTGGGTTTTGTTATTTGCTTGGTGGGATGTGGACAAAGGGGACATTTTTTGCATGAACAGTTTTTATGTTGAACTTTGATTTTTTGAACCTCTTTCATAGTCTTGCGACAAGTAGCTACAGAGTGGATCATTTTGCTTTTGTCTGAGATTTCTATTATGTGAAACTTTTGTCTGACAAACTGGTGGGAAATCCAGGATTTGTTAAACTGCTCTGTCTCTATTCATGGGTGTGGAGTCAGCCAGTCTGTGATAGCTGTATGTGTATCAAAGGGTGCTGGGAATAGTTTTTTGTTGCTCTACATCTATCTGTACAGAGAAAACAACAAATATCTCAGTTGTCAGTAGCAAATGAGATTTGTTTTCTCTTGATAGAATATGTCTAAGTCCCTGTGTAAGTTAAGATGAATCAGGCAAAAAATTGGTGCCATAAATGTATAAATGCACACATTCTCATAGATTCATAGCGCATACATATGTGTACATGCAATACAGACACAGAATGATGTATGGCAAAATTATTTTTTCTGCTAAATTCTCCTGTAATAATTTTTTCTTTGAAAGATTGCAGTCATAAAATATTTTCTTTGTCCTGTGAGCATTTAAACTACTTTAAAATAGCACTTGTCAAATTGATGTCTGAATAGAAAATGTAATTTCTTCTGTTAAAACAGGAGAAAAGCTGAAGCTATGTCAAATTATGGGAAAATTTTGAGAGTTTTGTATATTTGAAATTAGAACATTTATAGTGTACAGAATTGGTGTTCTGCCCCCGGGGCAGGGGTATTCTGCCCCCTTTCCAGGGGAAGATTTTTGATGAGCTGTAATGTGTTTCATCCCTCTGCATCAAGGATGTTCATAGAGAAAACTTTATGCGTACTCTGCAGGTGCAGCTGAACCAGAAATAGCAGATAAGGCAAATAATATCCTGGACTCTGGTTTTGGTGTCTCCTATGCTTATAGTGACTTTGGAACTACACAGTTCTAGTAACAGGTTTATTGCAAGACCTTTTTCTTGCCATTAACCATTCATTTCAGTCCTCAGAAAAATAGTCTCTTTGGCTAACGTTGCTTCAACTGAAAAAAATCATGTAATTGGGCTACATGATTTGGGGATACAGGTTACCACCTATAATCTCAGTTCTCCATTTCTGCAATCTTCCTGAGCCCTGTTCTTACTGACCATCATGAGAATTGTCTCCTTCTGCCTGTGGATGAGCAATTATATTGTGCCAATTTTCAAATGCAAATTTTGTCCCCTTTGCTCCCAGAAGTGGAGGGAATGTTTGAATTCATAGCAGAGAACCATAAGAAGATGAACACCACTAAACTAACGTGGATCAATCTGGTCATGTGAAATATGTGCCTCAATGTACAATTAAGTATCTAGGGAAGCAATGCAAGTAAAAGAAATAAAATCTCTGTGGTTCAAAATTGAGAAAGTATTTTTTGTGACTGATTTTGTGCTGCAAACTCAATGTGTTTGGTTTGGTTATGTGTTAATGAATTCATTTTGGAGTAAAGTAGTGTCAGCTTACATCTGGGATATTTGAACTGCCACAAAAGAAAATTAGGTCCGCGCTCTGCTGAAATGTATGAATCTACCTGGGCTCATGAAGTTTGTGAATGCGTTTGAAAAGACTTTTGCTTGAAATTGTATGAAAAGTATCTAGTGCGACTAGATTGTTTAAATAGCTCTCAATAAGCTAACATTCTTATTTTTTCGTGGGTTTTGTTTACAAATGTTAAAAAAGACTCCACAGTGGTTATCATCTAGTCTGTTGTTATCACATGTATATTTTGTATTTGTCATTATCGTGATTTAGCCAGTTAGGTCTGTGGGGCAGCCAAGATACGCAGTAGTGCGTCATGAGCTTTTCTGAGTTCTTTAAACTATTAAGATGCTTTTATATTGCAGCTGCACGTGGCCTGCGCTAATGGATACAAGAATGTTGCATCTCTGATACTGGATCATGGGGCTGATCTCAATGCAGTGGATAATCAGTACTGGACACCCCTACATTTAGCTGCAAAGTATGGACAGGTAAAGCATGATTTTTTCACCTGCTTCTCTTTTCTTCGTGGTAGTCTTCTGTAGCAGTAGCAAATACTTTCAAGTTAGGGAGACTATTCTGGTTTTAATGTGAAAAGCTTACACATTTCCATACTACAGGTGGCATCTCAAATGACAGAGATCATTTGAGAATCAGTGACACACAAAAACCTCTTCAAAATCAGATTATGAGGGCAGCAAAACAAGCCTCAAGAAATTAGAATATGCCAGGGTTGCCTACGTAAGTTTAACAGAGCCTTTTGGACATATACACTCTTAACACTGTGATTGATGGCAGTTTGAACTCCCTTGTCTCATTCATGTGCAACATGTGGAGTGCTGGGATATATGTGGCTGCTGCCTGTGCACACCAGAGTGAGGCACACATCGTCACTTGGGTACCACACCGCCCATGCTGGCACTGATACCAACTGCAGAAGGGCGACTTGTATTTCTCAGGCTGGCCCCCTAATTTGAATTTAGCACAGCAATCACTTTGTCAACAGCTAGTAATCTGGCATTGGTAGTGCTGTCCCCACTGGACACCTTCCAGGCTGCTGTGATCAGGAAAGCACACGCTCGCCCTCCCCGTGGTGGGAATAGGCTGCAGCTCTGACATTTCCCTTTGGTACTTTGGCACAATTCCCAGCCACAAGCTGTTTCTTTGTTGTTTATCACAGAAATGTCACCTTTCAAACCAGCTATCGGAGGCATGCAGGTCAGAGCTGACTCCCCAGTAGCTTAAACACTACCTCTCCCAAAATTTCATCCTTGGGGGATGCTGCCTGTGTCTAAACTGTTAAATTGCTAAATGAAAGAAGGCTAGAGATTAAGCCAGGCAACAGTCTGGCTCACATACATATTGTTTAGAGCTAGTTTCCTCTATAGGAGATTAGTCTTGTTTGTAAAGAGCTGGTTGGAGTGGTCCAAAGCAGAGTCAGGGACAGAGCTAGCAGTTAAGCAGTGTGGATTATAAGGGATACTTAAGCTTACTCCATTGCACTCTCTTACTTAGCGAGACAGATTTAGCCTCTGACTTTGAGGTTTAACAGTTTCATGATGTCAAAAAAAAAAAAGGTAAGAGAATTGTTGAACTGCTGACTGTACCTCTCCGAGAGTAACTCCTGCACTAGCAAGGATTTCCCATTAATAAATTGGAAATATCCCAAATAAATAAAAATTGTTTATTAAGCTCAGATGCCTAGGTCGTGTCTTAGCATATTACATACATCCTGTGTCATTTTCAAAATTTGTGTCTGAAATTGCCATTCAGTAAGTATATTCTCCCTTAATATAGATTTGTTTGGCTTGTTTGCTTGGACTGAATCATACCCCTCTGTCTAGTTATTCATCCAAACACAGCATTTGTTTCAGATCATAGAAGGGACTGTGCTCTTCTTGCTGAAGTCTAAGAGAACACACTTTCTTACTATGTGATCTAATTTGCTCATTGTCAGCAAAACACATTAGTCATTTGACTCAACTATGAACTGCAGTTTCATTTTCTTTTTTTTAAGTGCATGTTGACCCCAAAATAGAAAAAAATCCACACAGATCATTAGAATATGCTTCAATGAAAAGGGGATACCTGAACTCATTATAGGATATGATATTTAATCTCATTCAAGTTTGGCCATTGCCCTAGCAGTTCCTTTGAATGCAGTTTCTGGACTTCTGCATATTCCACAAATGTTTTCAATGAGAAGAGCCTAAAGAAGGGGGTACTTGTTCAGTATTTCAAAAAGAATAGAGTATAGTCACTCAGGGAATACATATTTTCCCTGTCAAGCAGTTGGAATCTTTCATTTATGGTCAGAAAATCCTCTAGAGAATGTTTTATCCAGACATATCTCACCCTCTTTTCTTTAGTCTTTTTGTTCATCTTTGGCATGCGTGATTGTACTCAGGTAGAAGAGCAGCATTTCCCTTCAGATCAAATTACACTCATTTTCCTCAAGCAGAGACACCGCTTTGGGATTTCTGCCTGTGATATCTTTCTTTCACTCAATACATTCAGCAGGTTTCTATAAATGATTCAAATGCTAATTGTGGGTACAATTGTGGGTAAGGCAAGAAAAGCTAGATTCACACAATACCAAATGATAAGAAAATAGATTTACAAGTTTGAGCTTCATATACAGGCTAGGGGCAACCTCAATTTCCAAAATTACTATAAAATTCTCAGTTTCTACATGTATGTTTTTAAAGCTGAGATGTGCACAGACTACACTATATATTTATTTGATTATTGCAGGATCTCAGTGATCAATATAAATTTCATTTTCCTTGAAATACCAGCTATAGTAACTTTTTCTCATATATGTACATATAAATATATATACATATATATAGAAACACGAGAGGCATATATGACAAGTCTAATAAGACTGTTCAGGCACAAACTTTGAGAAGTTCCAGAATTATGATCCTCTCTGTAGTATTAATATATAACTTGTAGGAATCTAACTTATAAGCATCTTTAATCACAAAATCACATAATATTTTTCCCCAATTTATTTTATTTTTTTCTTTGTCTAATTTCCTGGTGGATTGAAAAATAGAAATGTAGGTTATCAGTCTTGAAGTAAAGACCGCTGAAGTCTTTACTTCAGCTGTAGAAAAACTTTTGAATAACCTTTGTCACTTGCTTAGATAGCTGAAAACAGTATTAGGTTGTCCTTCTTGACTTGAACTATTCCAGAGGTTTAAAAGGCATACTCTTAGGCCATATAGGTTAAACACACTGACTGCAGAAAGGTAGTGGTGACACTTGGGGAACCTGGGTTCCATTCCAAGCTCTGTGTATGAACAGACACAGTCCTTACGGTTCATTCCTCCCACACAAAACCTTACTTGTCCCATTGTCTCCAGTCTGTTCCATTCTTGTCTTTATTCTGTTGCCTTATTGTCCCATTCATTTGCCTGGCTTCATGTCCTTTCCATACGTGTTTTATCCCAATCCTAATTTCCTTGCACAGCCAGCTTCTGCCCCTCCTCCTCTCCCTGGTTCTCATCCAAGCTTTCTCTTTTCTCTACTTTGGCTTTATGCCAACCTTCCTGCCCTTCTGTTATACTTGCCCCTTTTTCCCACTTGCTCACAGTCCCAATCTCCTTTGTTCAATCTCAGTGTTTTTTCCTCACCGTCTCACTTTCTTCTTTCATTTTCTTTTCCGGCTTAGTCTGTCTCTACCTACATCCTGGCTTCTTGCCATGACTCTCTTCTTCCCTTTCACTTCATTTATTTCATGCTGTTAGTTCCAAAGTTCAGCATTTTATCCATGCTCTGTTCTATTTTTTCTCCTCCACTCTTTCTACCCTGCTGCTAGTCTCATTCCCGCAACCTACTTTTTCTAATCTGTTCCACTTTGCTGACCACAGGTGGTTATAGTCCCCTTTTCCTGCACTCAAGTAGAAAAAATACCTTCTTCATCTATATTGCATTAAGAAGGGAGATCTGTAATGAGTTTCAGACATCGTTTCCTGTGTCTAGAGCAGTACTGTGGATCAGATTTGCAATTGCAGAGAAAATGCTGTTTAGCTTCTGAATGATATTGCTCTTATTTAGGGGTTTACATATGAGACTGGCTTTAAGGGAGACTCAGTCTTCTAGGGCATACTATTATGTAATGGAGAACAAATATATGAGCTTCAAAACTCAATTCACAGTAAATGTAATAGTTAAATAATTACCGTACTCCCAAATGTTGGGAGTCTCTGTCTTGGGATTTGCTTTTTTTGTTTGTTTCACTCCCCAGTAGCTTAAGTGAATACAGGTCCCTAACCTGCACTTTTCTTCTCAGTGTCCTTGATGCTTAGTGAAGTGCTGATTATCACCCCGTTCCACTAGTTAAATACATTTCTCAGTGTTATTCTAAGCAGTTTCTTACTCGATGACTTACCTGATCTTATTTATTCCAGCTGCTGAATATATGGCTAGCATGAAGTTACAGCACTTCTATTGTAGAAGCTTAGCAATGGTAATAATAATAGTAATAATAAACATTGAAACTACTTTCCTGATTTATATTTTCTTATTGCAAATCTTTTAAACATCCAAGTGGATGTTTAAACAGAGCCACTGATGGTGGTTAGAAGAACATTTAGGCCTACAGTGGACCATACTAGCAAAGGTGGGCTCTTTGATTTATCCGTTATAATCTAAAAACTGTCTTGTAAGCATCTGGTGGCTATGATTTTTTCAAGATTTGAAATTTGGCTAAGTTTTTACAATTTTCCAAACAGACAACAATAGCAATATTCTCAGCCCACGGAATTCATCTTCTGCCTAATACAAAGTCTTCAAATCATACACACATTGGAGCTCACAAGTGTCGATCGATATATTTTCCCACACCCTGCTCCCAGAAGTGCTTCATTGATTTATTTTGTTGATGTTGATTTATTGATTTATTCTTCTGCCTAATTAAAAAAAAATAATAATCATAAGCACTCACAGGCAGCAGTCCTAGCAAACTGCCTAACAAAAATCACACAGTGAGGTAAACATGCACTTTTCCAACCCAGTGAAGTAAAGTTTAGCCTTATGAGCAACTGAAAACTGGTTCTTATGAGCGCAGATGTAGGCCATCTTACTCAGTGGTGAAGGCTGCAGATAATAATGGTGTAACCAGTGGTATTTTATGTGTTCTGCCTAGGGTTTTTTTTGTGTTTAGTGAATAAGCACCTTAGATATTAAAATAATACTTGGGGATTTCACTGTGTTTCACACACTATTCTGAGATTGATGGTCCAAAATAATACTGATTTTGATCTAAGGTTGTTGATCCACTAGTTTCCTACTATATGGCTTTGTCTCACTGTGGATGAAAGCATGCTGGGGACCGTATCCAGAGAAAATGGAGTGGAAACCTGAGAAGTCACAGCAGGTGGAAGGAAATTGCAGGAAGAGAGTGGAAAGGCCTTAGCCAAAGAGAACTGAGGAATGGATGTCAAGAAGGAAAAGAAAAATAGCAATGTCCCAAAAAAGGGATAAGAGCACCAATAAAAGGGTGGAAAAAAACAAGTTGGGCAGATATATGTAAGGAGCCGAGAGTCTCAGATACAGGAAACAGAAAAAAGGGCCTGAAGAATAAGAAATGATGGGGGGGGGTGAACAAAAGATGGATGGTGAACGAGGTCACTAAGGATGTTAGGAAATGTGCAACTTTGAAACAGAAAGAGAGGAGTGGAGAGAAATGTTGGTTTTGACAGGGAAGAAAAGTGAAGGACTGAAGGAATTTACTGTTGGGGGTGCATGCAAATTGGATGATGCATATTCATTGCTGTGCATCAGGACATTTGCATAAAATCTCCAGCTTTCTGAATTTACAACTTAAGCAGGTATCTCTCCAATGGTAAAGAAAAGGGAATAAATGATCTGAGGTAGTGGCACTGGGACTTGCATAATCACTCAAGAGTCCAAAGCTCAGCCAGAGCCAGCAGCTCATCCTTTGCACTCCTGTGCATTGCTTCAGAGGAAAATACCTGACCATACAGGAGAGGAAGACACTTTTCAGGAGCACTGATTCTGCTCCCCAGCTAATTCACTAGCAGTAAAACTAACATGGCTCGAAAGCAGTTTGGAGCTGCCTTTGCAGCCTCAAGTATGTAGGAAGATTCTTGAGGAATCTCTATCACTCCTTCATGCCCCATATTTCCTACCCTGTCACTGCAGTCACTTAGCTGTGGCAACAGGCCTCACAGTCTGTCAGCTAGCCAACACTGGTGCTCTTAAGCCTGTAGTTTATGAAACTGAGTGTTGGGCTTTCTTAGCTAACATTTAATATGTGGTAAAACTTAGTCCCTTTTCTGGCAGGGGAAAATTGTATTTGAAGGCTTTATAATGTGCTTATTGCAGTAAATTTATTTATGCTGCCTTTTTTTCCCTTACAGCTTTTTATTTTCAGTGTTGCACACCATGTTTCATTAGGTTTAAAGAACTGTTCAACTCCAATGCTCCCATGTCCAGTCAGTGTTTTCTCTGTTCATCTGTGCATGTTTTTGTAGCTCCTTAGATCATAAGTGTTGCTCCCATTAATGGGAATTGCACTTCATTTCCTTGTAATATTTTCTTTGAGGACTAAAGCTCAGGTTCACTGTAGGCAGGCTGCTTTTGTTTTCCACTTGCTGTTTTGGAAAAAAACCCCATAGCTCTTTTGGTGTAACTGTAGTGGTCTGCCTGCACATCTGATCATGCATTCTGTCTTGCTTATCAAGCTCAGAGTTTTTACATGCCCCAAACCCATTTTTATTTAACCTTGCCTATGTAAAGCTGTAATTAATATAATCTTTCTTTATATATTTTCATTAAGAATTTCCCCTGTCCATAAATATTCAAACTATTAAAAGTTTGCTAACAAAATGATTCTGATGGAGAAAAAATGGTCTTTTTGGAAAAGCCATAGGTGACCTTTTCCACATTACACAGAATAACAGAATATTTGAGGCTGGAGGTCATCTAGTCCAGCTCCCCTGGTCACGCAGGGCCACCTAGAGCAGGCTGCCCAGGACCATGTCCAGACAGCTTTTGAATGTCTCCAAGGATGGAGACTCCAAAACTTCATTGGGCAACCTGTGCCAGTGCTAGGTCACCCTCACAATATGAAAGTGTTTCCTGATGTTCAGACGGAACCTCCTGTGTTTCAGTTTGTGCCCATTGCCTCTGGTCTTGTCAGTGAGCACCACTGAAAAAAGCCTGGCTCTGTCCTCTTTGCATCCTCCCTTCAGGTATTTACACACATGGATGAGATTCCCCTGAGCCTTCTCTTCTCCAGGTTGAAGAATCCCAGCTCTCTCAGGCTTTCCTCATATGTGAGGTGCTCCAGTCTCTTAATTAGCTTAGTGGCCTTTTGCTGGACTCTCTCCAGTATGTCCATGTCTCTTTTGTACTGAGGAGTCCAGAACTGGACACAGTACACCAGGTGTGGCCTCACCAGCACTGAGGGGAAGGATCTCCTCTCTCAACCTGCTGGCAATAGCCCTCCTAATGCATCTCAGGATACCATTAACCTTCTTTGCAGCCAAAGCACATTGCTGGCTCATGTCCAACTTGGTGTCTACCAGAACCCCCAGGTCCTTTTCTGCAAAGCTTCTTTCCATCTGGGCAGCCCCCAGCATGTACTAGTCCCTGGGGTTGTTCCTCACCAGGTGCAGGAATCATAGAATCATAGAATCATAGAGGTTGGAAAAGACCTCTAAGATCATCGAGTCCAACCGTC
>NW_008795029.1:590074-617995 GCF_000699145.1 Aptenodytes forsteri
CTGGGCAGCTTCCCAGCCACTCTTCCCCAAGCCTGTAGCGCTGCATGGGGTTGTTGTGGCCCAAGTGCAGGACCCGGCACTTGGCCTTGTTGAACCTCATACAAGTGGCCTGGGCCCATCGATCCAGCCTGTCCAGGTCCCTCTGCAGAGCCTTCCTACCCTCGAGCAGATCAACGCTCCCGCCCAACTTGGTGTCGTCTGCAAACTTACTGAGGGTGCACTCGATCCCCTCATCCAGATCATTGATAAAGATATTGAACAAGACCGGCCCCAAAACTTTGGGGACTTTGCACTTCTCCTTGTTGAACTTCATGAGGTTCCTGTCAGCCCATTTCTCCAGCCTGTCAAGGTCCCCCTGGATGGCAGCACAACCCTTTGATGTACCAGCCACTCCTGCCAGTTTGGTGTCATCTGCAAATTTGCTAAGGGTGCACTCTGCCCCATCATCCAGATCTTTAATGAAGATGTTGAACAGGGTTGGGTCCAGTACTGATCCCTGGGGTACACTGCTAGTTACTGGCCTCCACCTAAACTTCTTGCCACTGATCACCACTCTCTGGGCCTAGCCATTGAGCCATTTTTCAGTCCATCTGAATGGTGGAATGGCAGCGCGTTACCCGTTTTTCCGTTTGGCAAGCATCACATCAGAACAGGCTGTGAATGGAGGTTTACAATGGAGTTTTGCAGATGTTTTGAAGACTTCCTTACTAGTATAAGGTGCAGCCTAGAAAAAGCACAGAAATAGGTATCTGAAAATATATCACAGACTGATGTGAGGTGGGAACTGGAGTCTGAATGCTGAATGAGTGGGAATAGGTAAAGCATGAAGGGTCTATGAGGCCTTTGAAAATGAGAGCAAGCAGCTTCTGGCTTGGTGAAAAAGCTTCTCGCTTTTTCATTTGTATGAATTGGCAAAGACAACACTGGAAAATAAGAATCAATATATATATTGTCATTTTATTCTTAGGGTCTACAGTATTTCATTAGATAGGGCAGTTTCTCTTAAGGTAGTCATATCTACTTTATTTGTAACTCTGCAGTCGAAATACCTTTGGATAGTGATAATTTGCTGTAATTACTCTACAAATATTTCTACTGTTAGGCATAGTTCTGAAGATCTGGTAATTGGATTTTAAAATACTCCTTCTAAAACATAAGCGAATGAGGTTAAAACTAACACAGACAGTTTTGCATATCCCAAAGCAGGTAATTGAAATTAGCAGTGACCTGAATACCTTAGTCTTGGTGACGTGCATCAAGGATTTCCAGCAGGAGTTATTTCTTTGGCAGCAGGAAGCATTGACATTGCAGCATGGAAGGGACTTCTTGTGGCATAAACCCAGAACTTTGGTAACCCAAAAAGCTGTGTATTGTTACGAAACTGAAAGTGCATTTAAAACCCCCTCCTTTGATAGAACTACTACCACTTTTCAGAATGGCTGTGAACGAGATTATGCAACTGCTGCTGATTTAGTCAGCTCAATGACTAAGCATGCCTCATTTTTTCATAATGAAAAACCACAGAGATATATGTGTTGAGGGTTCTCAGTTGAAAGCAGGGCTAATTGGATTTGGAAATAAACCTGTTATGGCTTCCTCCCTGCTTCCACAGTTTGCTGAATTTTCTGCTGTTACTGTCAGAATGGAAAGCCAGCATTAGAAAGCTGAGGAGAGCAAGATCTTTTTATTTCTATAGAAATTTGCAACAATATTTTCCTGTTTTTCTGTGACTAGAAGTTTGGGGGTTTTTTTGCATTTAACTGATTACTCTTTATCATGGTCTTTTGTAGCAAGTTGTCTCCTGTGTACTGAATCCATATTGAATTATATTATTTTTATTGCAATGATTTCCTTTCCTTTTAGCCTTTATTCATTTATTTATTTATTGCTTGTTTTGATGCTAAATTACTATCCTTTCCCTTAGCTGCCTTCCAATTCAGGTCTCATTTATCTGTAGCTCTCTTCTGCTCTGAAGAATCCTTTCTTTTCTGCACAGCTTTTTTTCCCCTGTGCTCATCCTGGCCTCCCCTGTTGGTTACATTTACATTATAAATTCTATTTGCTTTAGCATATATCCAAAAGTGCAAACAGTTCTTTCATTTAGTTGAGCTCTATATTCACATTCTAAATTTTTTGCTCCTTGTGCAGTTTCTTACTCCTTTCTGACCAACTAATTTATCAGGGTAGACATCACTACAGCCTTTGATGGAGAAATATCTCTAGAGACTTCCGTGCAGCGACAGAAGAGCTCACTAAAAACAGTTGCTCACAGCATTCTTGCAGGAATTGAGAAATATGTTTTAGACTTTTTCATTATATGATACTCTACCCTACTCTACTGTACTATAATTGCTACCATTACCGATACGTTAAATGAATTTGGTAAACATAAGATAAATGTGCCAATTTCTACTACTGACAGAGAACAAATTTACTTCCATGATGGCTGTGAGTCAGACCTCATTGGTAGTGATGGTACACAGTTGTTGAATTAGTTAGGCATAAAGAAATATTTGTGATCTAAGTCATGACAGGTGGTGATGGAGAGTTAGATTTTTCCTTACTGATGCGGATTTGTTTACACATGTAAGGATGGCAGGAGACTTTGGGGGTGGAGTTATGCTGAGGGTACACTGAAGTACCCTGAGGTGTTGCCTATGGTTTATCATATGATTTCAGCTAGTGCGGGAAGGAATGAATAAACTGAATGACAGGTATACTGCTCCTGTCCTACTTCTGCCATTTCAAACACCTCTGTTTTTGCCCATTTTAGACCAGCCTTGTGAAGCTGCTTTTGATGCACTGGGCAAATCCCAATCTTCTTAACTGCAATAATGAAAAACCTTCAGGTAGGTGAAAATCCATGTATATTATGTAGGTACTAGTTCCTGTGACACTGTTTTCTTTCCTTCTTGCTTTCTTCGTTATACACACACAGGCACACACATATATGTGTGTATACACATAGTTTATGTAGTGTGTAGAGTTATATACACATATGCCCGTGTGTGTATATGTTTTTTCATATAATGCTGAGAACTGCTAGTCATGATCATGCAGGATGTCATATCAAATGATAGCACGTTTTTCCACTTGTTGCATTCCCTGTTTATTTTTAGTTATGTTTCTTCCTTGTAAGTTCTTCAGTGCCTTGGTGATAGCTGCATTTACACTTCCTTGGTGACTTCTCATTGAGTTCCTTTCTCTGTCTCAACTGATGATAGCACATAGCCTCATGAACTGGAATCTCTATAGCTGTTGACTGAAAACAAATTCACCATCCAGTTTTCAAGTGTAACACCTGTTGTTTCCCACAGAAGAAGGCACATTCCTAGACCAGATAGCAACAGGGAGCTGAAGCACTGGCTCTAAAGATAACAGAGTTATAGACTATATTAGGTTGGAAGGGACTTCAGATGTGGTCTAACCCAGTGATCAAAGCAGGGCTAATGCAGTAATGCTAGATAACAGTGTTGGAGAGAAGAAACATATGGTTGTTCAACCTTCTATGCCTAGGATAAAATGAAGAAGGAACCCAGTAATGTAGAAAATAGAATCTTTCTGACAGATTTCAAGGAGAAACTTCCTTTGCATAATAAACTAAGACATGTTATGCTTCAAATAATGTGCCACCTACAAATACACTCACAGGGAACTTTGTGACACTTAACCTCAGGAAAGTTGTTTGTGATTAGATACCTGCCAGTTTGTATTTGTATAAAAGGCTATGGACCAAACAGATCATCTAACAATAGAGCTAGCTAACCACATTTACTATGTATTTAACACAGTTGAGTTAACTACATTTCTGGTCTGCAGACAAAACTGATTTCAGCACTTCTGTATGTGCAAGAGAGATAAATCTAGTTTGTAGAAATGTAAAAGGTTTGAAAAGGATTTCAGTACATGTTTTCATTGAAATGGAGTTGAACAAAGTTACGTTGCTTTTCCTGAAGTCCTATGAATTATTGAATAATACTTCAGTTCACTAAACAGTGAGAATGGTTTTGAGGTTTTGCAAATGACAACTTAATTCCATACTGAATTTACTTTGCCTTTGTTTTCTCAGTAATTTCAAGTATCATTTTATGATCAATATCTGAGCAATTCTTTTCATTTTATCTAGTCGGATGCTTAATCTTAATCTTAATCTGATGTAGAGATTTGAACTGAAAGGAACTTTTCTGCACCATTTTCTTTGTCTGATATCTTGGTGTTCCAATGTCTTAGATGTTGCAGCTTCTGAGTTTATTGAGGAAATGCTTCTGAAGGCTGAAATTGTTTGGGAGGAAAAAATGAAAGACCCTTTAGCTGTTTCTACTTTATCTCAAGAAGAGCCATATGAAGAGATCATCCATGATCTGCCCACAATTTCCAATAAACTGTAAGTGTTTCTGTTGTTAAGAGTGATGCACTGAGGCCAAATTATCATTTGAACTGTATTTGTCAATCTGTGAATCTTGTCTGTGTGTCTTTGGAGATATTCAAAACCCATCTGGACATGGTCCTGGGCAACCGGCTCTATGTGTCCCTGCTTAAGCAGGCGGGTTGGACAAGATGCCCTCTAGAGGTCCCTTCCAACCTCAACCATTCTGTGATTCTATGATTCTGTGCAATTTGATGGGTCAAGTAACTCTTTCATTTTGGAAATCTACTGAATCGTCTTTTGTATTTGTATCCCTCCTTTTGTCAACCTTAATTCTATATAGACTATGAGTAATAAAGTACATTTTTATCATTGCCAGTAAAATTATCTGGGGTTGCCTTAGCAGAATTATTGGAGGTTAATACTGTAGACCCAAACATCCTTTTATTAAGGTAGATAGGAATAATGTAGTAAAACTACCATTGCTTATGAAAGAAGCAGGGACAAGTCCTGAAAGTAAAAATAATATGTACAATCACAGATAAAATGGTATCGTTCCAGGCAGTTAAAAATTTGTAGTTAGATTTATACTGCTTAAAAAGGAAAGCAAAAAAGGAAGAAAACATTTATACATGTTTAGGGAAAACACCTTTCCTCCCCCTTTCTGAAGCTCAACTTCACTCCCAGCACCTCTTCTCTTTCCCCTTGTTACTGCTGCAGGTTACACTTAATCCCTTCAGTGAGGGATTCAGGGTTCAACAGGGCAGGGTTGCAGTTATTTCTCTCTGCTGCTCATTCCTTCTTGCTCTTTTTCTGTGCTTTGGCATGGGTCCTCCATAAGCTGCAGTACCTTTGGGGGTGTACCTGCTCCAGCGTAGCACCTCCAGGTGTCACAGTGCCTTCAGGGACTGCACATAGCCTCATGACTATGAGGCTCTGGTGTGGACCTATCCACGGGCTGCAGTTCTTCCAGGGGTGTACCTGCGCCAGCGTGGCTCCTCCATGTGCCACAGAGGAAAAGAGCAAGAAGGAAGCAGTGGCAGAGAGAAATAGCTGAAGTCCCTTCAGGGGGTGGTGGTGCCTGCTCTGCCATAGAGCACCTCCTCAGTCCTCTGACCTGGTCCCTCTTTTGTTTCTCAGTCTTTTTGTTCCCTCTTCCTCTCTCCCTGTGGCATTTTCTGCCCTTTCTTAAATATGTTTTCACAGACGCGCCACCAGCTTGGCCAATGGGCTCTGTGTCCTATGGTGGGTCCATTGCAGAGCTGGCTGAAACCGTGTCCAGCATGGGACAGCATGTGGCCTCTTCCCACAGAGACCCCCCTGCAGCCCCTCTGCTACCAAAACCTTGCAGCTTATGCCCAGTACAGCAATTTGCAGGAAATGCACTTTGCTTATTGCATTATATAAATTTTAACAGCATCTCATTATACGGATTTACAAATGTGTTTGTGATGTACCATTAATTAATGCATTGCCATCTTATCTGAGTGTTTCTTACTGTTTTGCTAAAGTATTATCATTTGTGAATAAAATGGTGGAACCTAGCCCATGAAAATGGGTGGCAGTGGAGGCCAACGAGTAGGAGCTGGTTTCGTATTGGTGACCACATTGTCATATTATCAACATTTGTCTTTCCTTTCTATTACCAGTATGAGTTTCTTTGAAGGTTGACCAAGTAAATAGCTGAAGGACAGAATTTTACTAATGTCACGAGGTTTTTTGAAGGTTGACCAATGCAGCAAACCTAAGGTCTATGCTGGAAAGCTTTGCCAGTTTTAATTCTAATGGTACAATCAGAAGAAATTCTGTTACTCCACTGGCAAAAATATCTGCACCAGAATACATTAATTGACAGAGCTTATAGTTTAGGAAATTAAATTGACTGTATCTGTTTAAGGTGATTTTAGGCTTGTGGTATGGCTGCAATGATCACCACTGCACTTCTAGTTTAGTACAGGTACTCGTAGAACTTTTCTTGATGAAATAGTCCCTAAGCACACAGATAGTGCAGTCATGTAGGTAGTAATAAATACTAAAAAATTAGGAACTTATTCTCAAAATAATGCTAACTTAATCACATTATATATTTTCTGATACATATTTAAGTAAGTAAATATTAATTATAGCAATGGATGTGTTTCAAAATCAGCAGAAGAATGGGAAATAAAATATACATAGATGTGTTCGAGACAACAAAGCAGAAGAGAGGTTACATTTTTCTTCTTAACAGAGCATTTCCGTTTAACCAATTATGTAGCAATTTGCATTTCAATTATTCTAGTGGTTTCAAATACTCTTCTAGCGTTCAATCCATTCTGAAGTTTCTGTTATGTAACTTCAAAAAGTTTTTTAGACTGAAATTTCAGCGATGATGCAGTTTACAGATGTTAACTGGCTTAGAAATTGTTTGGAGGATCTCAGAATTGCCTGTGGAAGGATTACAGTAACAGAAGTTCTCTCCAACAAAAGCTATAAGCTCAAAGAGCCCATGAAAATGTCATTCCAGAATCTGCCTTGATATAATGCTTTTTATAACATCTTTCTATCAAGTTATAAGCTGCAGTAGTGATTCAAATATTGATGATAAAACTGCCAGTTATTTGATTGTCAGCTCCCAGTTTTTTGTATGATTTCTTTTTTCTTAAAAAACAAGGACATGCTAGAGGATGGCAACTTATAGAAAACCATCTCAGTTTATCTAAAAAAAAAACCAACTACACAAAACTTCAAATTAATTCTATATATGACAGCTTATACACCTAAAAATTAAAATGACTATTCCTCCATATAGCATGCAAGATTTTTTCCCGGTTAGGTATGCCAGTAGCAACAGTCCTACCTTGTACAAATAAGATTACACTAGATAACTCTCCTTCCTGTCTATTATGCAACATTATTTTGGCTTAAGTCTCCCTTTGTGGTTAATTATCTATTAATTATCCATTAATTTTCATAAAAGAAGACAGTTCATGCTAATCCACTTGCCTACATTAACATAAAATCTTCTCTTGCACTGTCCTATAGTTCAATTTTCAATGGCATTTCTTGACTTCATCTTGTGACTAACAGAAATACATATGAATGTTAATAGAAATATTTTTCTAAAAAGCCACTGTTTTCTGGAAACATTTTATTTCAGTTTGTTTTATTTTTCACAGTGTCTTCTTGAACCTGAGTCATAATGAACTGTTGGAGTAATTTTAATATGTTTTTTCTTTCTTGTAATCATTCACATTTTTGTTGTTATATGAATTATATGTCAGCATTTCCATCACGTAAAGTCCTATTAATATCTCACAAATGCACATAATTTATAGGCTATTCTCCTGTACATCAATACATGGAACACGCCTGTTAAGTCATGTTATTATTGTCCTCTTCATTTCAAAATGCATCTGTGGAAACAGTAGGCACTCTTTTTCCCCACACTTTGCTGTGATTTACAACCTACTTCTCTTTTGTGACACCTGAAAAGTTTATTTGGTTGTGAGGAGTTTACAGCTGAATTTTGAGAAGCGTTTCTAATGTGTGTTGTATAGTTAACACAAAAGTGGTGAGATTAAATGGGTATGGTTCAACTTCACAGCAAAAAAATCCTGGATCTTCACAGTTTAAAAGAAACATCACATGAATAATAAAAAGTTATAAATGGCAGTGCTTTGGTTTTTAACAACTGAATTCATTTGGCTTATGCTTTTCTTTATATCTTTCTTCTCTTTGTCTGTGATTAAATCTTCAAAATAATTCGGACCAAAGGAATTTGAGCAGTTTTGGACAATAGCAAAAGACTACTCAAAAAGAAAACTTTATGTTTAATTATGTTTTGTTCAGTTCTGAGTCTGGGTAAAATGTGAATTAGTATTAGACATTTCTGCTTGTGGGTGTCACAGTTATTTCATTTCTTCTACCGTCTAATCACTGATATCTCTTATTCTATGACATCTAATTGCCAAGTTCATGAAAAGAGTTGGCTAATGGCTTTTCTGTTCTGCAATCCAAATCAAGAAAAAAGGCAAAAACAGTTGGCTCTTGGATCTTTTGTCCATGTAACATTTGGTAAACAAATTTATGGCCAATTTATCTTAGGTCAATCAAGGCAGTAAAAAAAAATTTATTTTCACTAGTGTTCCTCTAGACATTTTACATTGAAATGTCTGAAGCAAAACATCATTAGCAAGGAAATTGTGTATATTCGTTACAAAATGTTGATACTAATTCTTTTGATGTTTGCAGACTGAGGGTTTCATCATAAAAAAGGGTTTATTCATGTATTTTTTTCTGATGGGAAACTACTTTGACTTGTTTTCCAATGAATTCTGCTTGGAAGGTGCTTTGCCTTTGCTTAGGACAGTACCTTTCTAGAACTGCCTGTGTTTCAGTTTTGTTTCCAACAGCAATGGAAATCAATGTTAGCTATGGGTCCTCCTTCATTTCATTTTAGTTAACTGTATGTATAATCCTGGCTTTATTATAGTCAGTGATCAAACTCAAGTAACTTAGAGTAAAAGTGCGATTTTTTTTTAAACTAAGTTTGACATCTGGGCTTTATCCCGTAGTGGAATGCACTATTCCCACATTGAGTCCACATTTCCTTTCAAAGAAATTATGCACACATTTTGGCAAGGAGCTGCTGTACGCTCCGTGAGATTGTCTCATTTGCACTGTCAGAGCCCAGACAATTATTTTTTAAGATGTTTGTGTTCTCAGCTCCTGGAGCTGATTCCTTGCTAATTCCTCTGGATGTAAAATCCTGGATGATTTTGGCATTGTTGTTTTTCAGATGTGTGATATGGTCTGAAGTGTCAGTGGGGAAAACATCTCCATGCCTGTAAGAATAGGTTTAACTTATATGTGAATGAAGAGTATTGTGTATCATTACAGTAATTTCAGGAGTCTGCTGTTTGCTTGGGGTTTTTTTAGCATATCACAAATTCAAACCAATCTTCGATATTGCCTGATTAAAAGTAAGCTAAAAAGTGGTGAAATTTAATTTTATTAACCACAATGGCAATATCTGTACTGAATTATTCTAAAACATATTATTTTTCAAAACAGTATTGAATAGGTTAATTGTGTATTTTAAATTCAGTTTCCAAATTGGCTATTGATTTGCCAGCCTAGTGCTGTCAAAAGCAGACTCATGCATATTCTCTTTGGCTTGCTCAGTTCTGCTTCAGAAAAGATATGCATAAAGGTGAATTTTAAATCAAAGTGTTTTGCTCTGTGTCTTTGGGAACAGACCAACCTATGTGAACAGTTTATTCCTCACCAATTTCTTTTGTGTACTTGGACCAGGAACTAGTGTCTCAGCCCCGAATTGTATCTTAGTTCTGTGTTTGTGCCACCCACATTTGGCAATCTTTTGTTTGTCTGACATCTTCAGGAGGAGTCTAATTGCTTTATTGATTCTCTTTGTAGCAATCCCCTGGCTTTACCAATTGCCAAGCAAGACAGTTTGCTGGAGAAAGACACCATGTTTAAAGATGCAGCTAAAGGCTTATGTAAGCAACAATCTCAAGACAGTGCATCTGAAAATGTCACTGTGAGCACTGCAACCAAACTGGAACAGGTAACAGCATGCAGTTCTGGAAATGTTTGTTAGGGCTTAGGTCTGGAAATTGTAAACTTAATGAAGCGAAGACCATAGTAATTTTTTTCCCCTCACCACAGAGCAATATCATTTGTGCTGTGGAGCCTTGTCTCCTTGATCAATCCCTGCAATCAGTCTGGCCCTGCAAAGAGTTCCTCTCTGCAAATTGAACAGCTGCTTCCTGCCAGCTACTGGTGGCAGGTCAGGGGCTGTGGCAGTCGGAGGGCTCAGAGCTCCTCAAACTCTATTAATGGTTCACAACAGGGGAGGGACAACTGTTAGCGCTGCCCAAAGTGTGCTCTTCTCTCCAACTTCGGTTCACAAAGGAAAGAAACACAGCCTGGGAGACTGCAAAAACAAAAAGAATGTCTAAGGAATATTACGTTGCAAAATAAGTGACTGCAATTTAAAGGTAGGGATTGCCAGATTTACAGCTGCAGTGTTAACTCCCTTTCTTGTGCTAATGCATTAGGATACAGGCACTGATTATTTGGATACCCTTTACAATTTTCTCCACAGGATCACAATCTCATTCAGTGTATAGGGTGAATGCAAAAGGAGGCAATTATCTGTTGCTTGTAAATCTGGCATGTCCTAACTTTGAACGGTTAGGACTTAAATGTTTGGGTTGTTTTTTTTTTTTTTTTGGTACAAGGGGGTTTATTTTCTGTCACATGTATTTGGGAAACACATATTCCAGAAGTATTTAGCCATTTAAGAAAAAAAATACTTTAGAATTGAGGGGTGGAGGGGAGAATTTCCATTTAAAATAATTTACTGTGAGTTTGAAGCATAACAAAAGAGCGAGATACTGATTCCATTTAAACCATGTTCAGTTCAAAATAAATGCATAACTACCTTGGCAGAATCATGCACACTCCACTGCTTTTTTTTTGAACGCATTTCAGAGGAATGTGTTAATCATATGAGATCAGTCAGTGAGTTCATGTGCCAGTCATACGAGACCACCTCTGAAAGTCCTCAGCTTTGGAATTCCATAGAGCACTCATTTGCCTATTCAGTCAGAAGATACCACAAAATGTTTTGCACTTGGCTTACATCTTGTTTTCATGTCATACAATTTCTGGCCTTGCTGACTGTGTAGCGATGTGATGAAAATACAGTCAATCCAAAAGAGGAGCACTGCTGGTCAGAAAAGTAAATGCTTGCAACCCTATAAGAAGGAACCCTCCTATAACTATAGGAAAAGAGAGGGAGGTGTTTAGCTTAGGGTCTTGCTGAGACTATCACTTGCTTCTAGATGTTCAACAGGAGTGTGGACAAGAACACATATACTTCCTTCTGCTTGATTCTGTTTTGGTACGGACACAGCTAAAATTATTCAAGTTTTCGTTATCTCTAGGCTAGACTTCTGCTCTCTAGTTTGTGCAGTAAAACATATGCAGAAACTGATTGGAAGAAGAACAGCTAATCTCCCAGGCGAGAAAGAGCAGCCAGAGGTTTCCATGCTGGCAGTTTTCTCCTCTCCACCATGATCTGTAGTCACTTCAGGGTCACAGGGCAGATTTTCAAAACTTTATTCCTCCTACTGTTTCACCATACTTCAGTGCAACTTTCTACAACAGTTACAATTCAAAGACAAGACAGCAGAATTAAAGGTGAATCTCTTTTAGCTCCATTAGCTGAGAAATTTCAGCAGAAAACCCTGTGAAATTCTGCTCTACATGAGCTAGAAAGAATGTGTATCTTGTGGTCTTTTAGAAGCAGTAGAATCTACAAACCTTGCCCAATATCTACAGTTGCTGAATAAGCAGTGATGCTTCTTTGGAAATGAATAAGCAGGAACAGTCCTATCTGGGAAATCAGCGCTAACATGGGATAGGGTAGAAACCGTGCTATTTCAGCTGTTGTGTTTTTAAATGACTGGTTGCAGTAAAAAACCATCATAGATTAACAGAACTTTCCAGCTGGCAAGGCCTTAATAAGCTTTGGCTCTTATGGACAAAAGAGGGTAAAAAAGTTTAATCACTTCAGGAAATAGTTTAATTTTAGGAAACTAAAAATTTCCCGTGTTATGTCAAAAGAAAAAAAGAGGGTTTTTTCTTTTTTGAAGTGACATAATTGTGATCCTGGAAACTGGCCTTTCTGTCATAGATATTTCTTGTTTCAGCATGTTCTTGCTAATGTTTTTTGTTGTATTTATTGGCAGTCTCAGTTTTTTACAGAACATTAAGCTGCAGTGACGTAAACACATTGCTTACTATGAGCAGTGCTTTGTTTCTTCCATTCTCTTCTCTTGTGGAATAAGGAGATACCTATCACAAGCTGGCCTCTGGCCCCAAGAATCAAGAGGCAGCAAAACCTGCCATAGTTGAAGAAAAGCAATCAATCAAGACCAAAATTTCTGTGCACTTTGAATATTCTCGTTAATGTATTTTTTGTTACCCTGTGAGGATGGGGATTGTATTCTATACTACTTGCCATGCATTATGAACTGTAGGTATATGTATATCATATCCATATTTGTGTATATAATATAGAGATCTTAGTTTTCAGAGATGATATTTCCAAGTAACACATTCTTATTTTTTTTATTTCACAGTTTGGGAAGTAAAATTTTTCTTTAGTGCTGATACCAAAGGAAAGCTTTGAACAACCCTTTCCCCCTATCCCTGCCTCTTGGGTAGACTAATTCTAATGAGTTTCACTATCTTCTATTCTTACCAGTTGCATTCCAAACTACATTCAAAGTAATCATGTACTGTTTAATTTTTCAATAGGATATGTGGAGTCATTACTTGGATTTTATGTTCATCTATTATTAAAATAGATCAGCATTATATTTCCTATGCATTCTGTCAGAAATTTCATACATTCTTAGGCAATATGGCATGCAGATTAGGCCTTTATTGGGGGATCAGAGAGAAAAATTTCATCTTATTACATCTGAAACATGCATTTTTAGTAGAGAAAGCTCGTAACTTTTTTGGCTTTGAGAAAACTAACAGCTCATATTTTTATGTAGCCTCAGGGTTTTTTAATTGCAAAAATAAAGAAAAAGAGCCTTAACAAAATATTATTTCTCATGAAGTAAGATTTTTATTACATGAAGCATAGGAGATGGGGATCAAATGGCTACATTGATAAAGCATTTTGGGTCTCTCTTGGCTTGTATTAGCTTTTGCTTTTTCGTAGGTAAAAGATGTCCTTTGATCATCTGTAATGTCAAGGTCTGTGCTGCCAAACAAAGAAAGCAGTATGAATAATTTCCAGAATTTTATCATAGCTGGCAGTTGCTCTTCCTCTCAGCTGGGAAGCATATTTTTCTGATAACAGATTGAAATTACTGGCCTGGAATTGAATTATGTGCTTCATGCTACAAAGAAATATAGATTAAATCTTTTTTTTTCTTAATTGGGTCTTTTTAAAAAAAATATTTTGTCTTTGGCTTATAATTCTTGCTTACATATTGTTGGCCATATGAACTGTGTGATAGAGTATACTCTGATGCCCTTTTGATTGTTCTAGTATCACTTACCACATACACAAGGGACAACCACGTATGTCGTACTATTACACATAAGAGCTAAAATGCATACTTATTTCAGTGACACAAGTGTTTACAAAAATAAAAATCATTAGAGATTATTATCTGAGCAGATTGTGAATGCTGTTAAGTATATGTAATTTAAATGAGTAAATAGGAATCATCATTGTTAGCATTACAAAAACCTCAAAAACTAATAACCTCCAGAGGCATAGTTATATTGGAACTTATGCTGTATTTATGGGTATTTTTCTTTTATGTCTCATAAAATATGCATCGTGTAATCAGTATGATAGCCAGATACATGCATCGAGGCGAAAAAATAGAGAAAACTCATCTGTATGCTCAGAAAAGTAGATGAGAAGAACAGAATTTGAAGGAGCCCACAAATAAGTTATTATAATAATGTAAATAATGTTTACTACCAGGTCAAATCGGTTGTGACTTTAATGCATTTAGAGTTTCTAATTTCTGTGTGATTTATTTGCTCCTTGAGCTGTGAATTTTGATGCAAAGAGTGTTAGAAAATGCTGAATCACCAAATCCTAAACTTCGTAGAAGAAAAAAGTTAATGGAAACAGATTTCAATTCCCTTACTTGGAGTTTAACTGAGCACTTCACATTTCTAACCGTCTATCTATAGAGTCAGCATCTTTGGCTGTACCTAGATTATGAAATAAAAACAAGCCAGGACCTGTTGTCTGGCCTAGGGATATGTGGGATGGGTCAGTGCACATCCATAAGACAAAACTCTTTTCTCCCTCAAAAGATGGGGCCGTGCCCAAACAGCCTATGGGAAATGACTGTTGAGATGTGACCTGAATGATACCCAGGTATTATCTGCATGAGTGCTAGCTGGCATGAGCCAGCTACAAGGAAGTGTGCTAACAGTTCAGAAAATACGGAGAACCCCAGGGCAGTGCTCGAATCTAAACCCCTCTTTTATTTACAAATAAAGACATTTGTCTCTAGCCTAGCATAGGTTTAATCTTACAGGGAGAGATTAAGAGAAGCTCGTTCTCTGGCACAGGTGTTATGAGGTTTGATAGCACTCAAGGGAGTATAGTGAAGACCTATGCCTGCCTTGTTCCTGCAAGCCAAGTGAGCACACTAATAAGGGAAGGAGGCCACAGGCTTCTGTCTTTCATCTGCTTTCCCTCTACAAGAAACTTTAAAAAGTTCTTGGAATTCTTTTGTTAATTTTGTTATACTCCAATGTGCATCATCAAAAACAAATGTCAAAATGTAATTTACTTCTTTTTTTGCTAAGTGGAATTCTTGTTTTCTAGCCAGGCTTACATCCAACTGTCATGATTAAAAACAAAAAGAGCAAGAAATGTCATCTTCTGTGTGACAGAAAAATCTGTGTTTGCTTTAATAGGGTGAAGAATACACCTCCAGAATAGGTAGACAGAAAGACACAGACAGATGTAGCAGGCAACCTGTGTATGTTTGTCTTGTTCGAGACTTATATTCTGCTTTCTGAGCCTGAAAATACAAATATTTTAAAAAACAAGTATTTTAAATAGACAGGAGAAAGGAGAGTAGTCACAGTAACCTTTTGATAGAGTCCACTATTTTAGAGTACTTCTCTTCTGAACAAAATGAACCAGTGAGATGAGGACCGTGGAAAGGTACGTCGTGACATTTTCATCTGGCCTATTTGCACAGTTTACATGTTGGAGTAAGTACATTTTACATGTACCTGTAGAAAACAATCATTACACTAGCTAAGTCTAGTAAATAATCTTCTTGAGATATTTACTCTTTTGCATTTGTACTTTCATTGCTTTTCGGACTTAATGGAATGAGAGTTGTTTTCTCCACAATTTCTCAGGGAAAGAAGGAAATAGAAAGCATCATTAAAGTGTGATTGGGCAGTACTGCCTCTTGTCCTTGTAGCTATGCAGCTAGTGCATCTCAAGCTACTGTTGTAAGGTACATTTCCCTCACATGTTTTATGGGTTGCTACTTTATCTGTCTAGTTGAACATCTGTTGCAGATGGGATGCAGATTAGATGCCTTCCTTTCCTGTTTTAGTAGGTGAGTGGAAAAACATTGAAAAATCTCTTGCTAATATTCATGCTGTTACATGCATATGAGGTTTATGTATACCATTTTAGTCGTCAACATTTATTGCCTGTTGGTAGAGCTGATAAAAAAAGGAGACAGCTTTCTGTGAGGAGTTCGCCTGTTTCCTCATATACTTGTTTTAAGCATTATTTTTTACTGAATTTATTTGTCTTTAGAGGAATAGTAAGGAAATTATTAAAGACTAAAGCAGAGATCCCCAAATTTTTCCAGTCACTCTGTCAGTCCCAAAATGGAAGTTTTTTGAAGTCCCCAATATTATTGTAAAAATCTCCAGGATAGAGCTATTGCAAGAAACAAAAACGCAATAATAGCTATAGCGCTTGAAATAGAGAAAAGAGTAGAAGCGTGCCCTCCATAGATAAAAGGTACTGCAGGGCTCTGGGACTCAACAGAGGCTCTGACCTTGCAAGGCCTGCTTACATATTCCTTCCCTCTGTGAGAAGCTGTGGCTTCATACATGCTATGTAATACTTCTTAGAATTAATTTTGCTCTATTTTGCAGTTCCTTTAGTGACTAAACTTGTGTCTCGTTATTCATTACTGGACTAAGATGAAGACGAGAGTAGGTTGCGTTGGGCAAGAGACTGAAAACCAAGTATAGTACTTGACAGTTTGTTTGGACTGTAAGCAACTGCATAATATTAGGATAACTAAGACTATGAAAAAGCTTGGAAGGTAGGAAAACATGTTCATAGTGGCATGGAGTGAGTCAAACATGCAATAAGTACAGATAAAAAGAGGTGTCTTGGGGCTTTTTTTTGTGCTGCTCTGAGAGCAGTCATTTTTTGACAAAAACCTTGAACCATGAGAATATTTAGTGTAAATGAAGTGTGAGATTGATATTCTACAATTTGCATTTGTATTTCTCTATTTGTAGACTAGAGAAGGTTTCAAGGCATTGTAACTTCATTTGTACCATACCAGCATATGAATATGAGTAAAGCTGGTGAGATATTTAAACAGAAAATGCAACAAGATTTTGGGTTATGTCATAAGGGCTAGTGGTTCTGTGGTTGTGATGTCTGGTGTGCATCGTTTGTTACTTTTTGGTAAAATAGAAGAGTAAGCAACGCCATCTGTTTTATGACTATTCATTGAATATTTTGATACTGGTATTCAATACTCCTATTTTTAGAAGAAAAAATTTGATAGAGCCAAAGATCTATGATTTAGAGAAGATACAAAATCACATCTAATTCATTCTGCTTGTTTATGACTACAAACTTCCAGGTGTTGGCTCATGGTCGCCTAAAAATTGCATGCAAATGAGTGTTTGTATGTATGTTTCAAGAATCTGGAAACATGGAGATGAAGAGAGATTGTTAGTCTTATTTCATTAAGACGAAATTCTTCAGCAATATCACACCGTGGAGCTATGACAAGTGTAGGAAAAGAACCCAGAGTGTTGTGATTTCTGAACTAGACCTTGAACCTATGGGAACAATAGAAGTTCAGTAGTTTGGGATCAGATCCCCAGTGTTAAACACCAGTATCCACAGTCTTTGGGGTTGTCTTGCCAGAAGCACACTCCGTGTTCCCTTCAAAACCTCCCAGTCTGCTTGCTGCTTCTGTTACCGACTTCCTGCCACATGCTACTGCCAGAGGCTGAGGATGCCGAGTTGTTCTCCAAGAAAGGGCAGTGTCTGCTTTTCTCCTGAGCCTTCATCTTAAGCAGAACAATAGAACAAAGAAGTTTCATTTTCATTGTCCATCCACAAAACAGACATCAAGAGAGTATTTTAGTAAACTCTGAACAAACAATTCAAATAATTTTACCATCGTTCACATGAGAATTTTCTGTTTCTAGGCATTCTGCTGACTTGCAAAAATGTTTTTCTTCGGGCTGACGTAAAAAAGGAATCAACCTACATTTTAAGTGTAGATCATAATTTATAAGCACACTGCTTCATGTATCAATGTTTATTTCGTCTTTAATCAAATTTCCCTTATCACTGACTCTTTTTTCTTCTGTCTCCTATTCTGTCTTTTGGATTTTGTTTTGTTTTCCTTGGCATTTACTTTACCTTGCAGAGCTTATATTATTCCTCTTAAATCTCAAAAACGTTAAGCTCATTTCATTCACCACTTTTGGCTAAAGTAGCTGCTTCTGAATCTCTTCTGGTCTCCTTAACAACGTGATTCCCACTTCTTATTAACTTCCTTCTATTCTGCAGGAAAAATTCTAACAGAATTTTAAACCCTGTATGATGAAGGGTAGTATGAGAGCTTTGTTAAATGCTGTGCAATAAATAGTTTAAAAGTGCACTAACTTTTATAGTCTTGATTTCTTCTGCCATAAACATTTAATGAAGAGAGCAGAATTGCATTTGAGCTGGGAATCTTTATGGGTTCAGGGATAGCAAATGGCACTCTAGTGGGGTCTAAGTTCTTAAGAGCCCATCAGACTCATGCAGTTACACACCTTAACATTGATAATAATTTTTGATGTTCTTTTCTTGCTTAAGATAAATGACGTGTAATTGTTTGGGAGGAGTGACAACTTTCCAGTTTCCTAATGCTTTTTTTTCCATAAATTCTAGTAATCTAGGTTTATACTTCAGGTTAGAACATTACAGTACAGAATGATTGGTTGTGGAGTTACTTTATTTCTCTAATTTGTGTTTTCTAGATCAAGCTAATGCCTCCAGCTCCAAATGACGACCTGGCTTCTCTGAGTGAGCTAACAGACAGCAGCCTGCTTTATGAGATTCAGAAGCGTTTCAATAATAATCAGATATATGTGAGTTGCTACTCACCTATCAACAGTAAGCTTTCAAAAAAGAGCAAGTGGGAGAATAAGAAAAATAGGATTACTATCATAAGTACTGGACAGTAACCTGCCCCAGATTCATGACTAATATTTAAAAGCATCAGGACATATGTGTGCAATTTCTCAAGTTTATATAGGAAAAGCAGAAATAAAAAATGGAATAACATTTCACATAGTTTTGGATAAAATTTTTGTGTGTCTATTTCAGAGAACAAGTGTATTGGTAAAAATTGATGGGCACGTGTAATCTTCCCTCTCAAACTACCAAAAGATCCTTCCATCTTTAACATTATGTTAACTTATTTTTAATAGAGCACATGATTACTGGAAATGTAAAAGAAACTTAGATTTAAAAAGCTTAGAAATCAGCATAGGAGATTTAATTACTCATTATCTCTTCCTATATTACAGAAATAATTCTCCATATTGCAATGTTAATAATCTAGATACCAAATGAAATAATTATAGCAAGGTTTTTGTAAAGCAGGTTTTCCTGGTTTTGCCAAAATAAACTCGGGAGGCATCTGGTTAGGTGTAGATTACTTCTGGAGAAAAAACTGCACTTGAAAAATTTTGGTATCCCTGTTCTTATCTTATTCATGACTTATTTCTAACTTACTGAACAGCTGCATGGCATGTTAATGTGAAACATGCAAATTGTTTTTAAATGTGTAAGTTGATTGCACTGTTTAGACTAAAGGAATATGGAGAATTGGCATGTTGCTGTGAATACCTTTGAAATTTTGGAAACTTCAATTCTAGCTGTTATGGCATTCAATGATAATAAAAATCCTGTTTTTTAGAATCATGGATCAAATCCTATTTTATTATGAGTATTTCTTTTGCTTTATCTCACTTTCAAAGGTGCCAAACACAGATAGCTTTAACTGAATTCAGGAGGATCCACAGATACTCAGTATTTATAAAAAGGAAGCCTTCTTTTATTTTAAAATATTGAAGATTTTACCTAAGAGGATCTCATACCCTGCTCTGGCATTCTCCTTAGCTTAATGGAAATTTATAGGCGGTGATCATTAATATTCTGCTCAAAAGCAGCCATTGTGCACCTTTGGGTGATTTGGTTCTCAGACTTAGAAGGAGAAGTCCTTGGACTCCAATTCCAAACTAAAATCCTCCTTAGCACTGAACACATCCTGTTTCATGTTTCGGCAAGCTTAGTAAAGTTCCATTCTGCAGGAAAACCCAACAGTGAAGTAGGGGCGGGGGAAAGAGACGAAATAAATTACGGCATTTCAGAAGAAAAATAGTACATTTACTATGAAAGGCAATATTTTACACCTCCCCAAATCAAAATACTTCATTTTGAAAAAGGCAGCATGACTGGGACTGTTCACCTGGTGGTTTACTGTCTGACCTCTTCAGAGACAGAGGCCTGGCATTTTTGCATTCTAAGAGCGTGATACAGCAGCAGCTACTTCTGTGGAGCGAGAAGTATAGCAGCAAGGGGGACCTACAATCTTATACTTAAGCACATCTTTCACATACGAGTGTTTAAATATGAAATAATAAAATCTTGGCACCTTTGCAATCAGTGGATGGTTTGCTATTTTTAATATAGCCAGGATTTTTTTTCTATATGTATGTATGTATGTTCATATACACATACACATGTATAAATACTTATATATGTATCAATTGCTCAGTCTTATCCCACAAGCAAAATATTTTAATGTATCAATTCTGCGTAATCAATATAGCATTTCTAAATTCTGTCATCTATCCCATAAAAAATTGCTTGAGAAGCTTGTTTATGTGGTAGGCATGTCCCATTTTTGTAGTTTAACAAATAGTAAATTACAAATTAACTTTCAAATAATCTACCAATAATATATGCAGTGCAATTCTTCTATGCATAATTTTCCATTATGAAGAACTCCTTTTTATTACAAAAAGAATATTAAATGCTATCTGAATTGTAAATTTAGATCTCAATTTAAAGTTATGAAGTTAAAAGCTCTGAATTAGCAGATTATGTTTAATATGTTGATAGCTAGATTTAAGAGGCTTTGCCAAAAGTCCTTTCTGGAAGGAATCTATTAGCCTCCTTAAAGATTTAATTTATTCCTTAATAAAGCAATTTAATCTTCTTCTTTTTTCAGACCTACATCGGTGATATACTGTTGCTTGTTAACCCATTTAAAGAACTTCCTCTTTATTCTACAATGGTAAGCATACTCTCTTTAAAATGTTACAGTGTGGATCTTTATCAGTGGATTCATATAGTGTATTTGGCAGGTCAAAACCCTAAAATTAATTAACATATATGCCCTTTTTTGTGTTGGGAGCATCTTAGCTTTAAAATTTTAGCAAAAATTCTTTAATTTCTTCCAAGATACTGCTATTTTTTCTGTGCCTTATTTGTAAAACAGCCATCTTGCTAATGTTTTGTATGAGCAGTAGCACTTTCGATTGTTTAAAAGTAGTTCCTGATGTATAACATGACCTTGGTGGTTTCTGTCACTGCCAAACTTGCAAAAATAGACACATACTTCATGCAGCGGTTGTTTGAGTTCACACCCCCCTTGCCCAAAACACGATTACGGAGGTAGCAACCTTGAATGGTGCAGAAAGGCTGAAAATGGCTGGCTGTGCTCCACAGCAGGCCACTCAGTTCAGACACCGTACAGGCAGTGAGTGCGAAGTGCGCGGCCTGAGCTTAGCACTACGCTGGGGCAGTCGTACGGTGTTGGGCGCAGGCAGTATGTGGGCAAAGGGAACTTGAGTCCCTGTGTGCACTGCCATATGCCCAAGGCCACTTAGGAAGTGCTTCAGATGTTTCTCTCTCGAATAGTAGTACCCTTATCTTTCTAATCTTTCACTTATGAGACAGACTCGTTATTTACAAGGGGGTTATCATTTCAGTAGCTAGACATTGATACTAACTGAAGTGGACTTTGTAGATCAGTGGGAGTAACATAAATTCAAATGATTTGATCTCTGTTTCATCCTCACTCAGCCATTTTAGAGACAGAGTATTAGCATAACTGTTGATTTCTTTCCCCTCCTCCCCGTTATTTTCTCATTGTTGCACTGAGATCGCATTACTGCACAGAGATCAGGCTCGCTGTTGTGTTAGGGAGTGTTCAAATGTTTATTTAGCTTACAAGAATTATAAAGGGTTCAGAATTTGGTAAGCGAACTAGTCTGTGGCTGTTTGCTATGTCATGTGGCTGTTTGCTATGTCATGTGGCTTTGTGTGTATCAGTAGTAAATTTGAGAGAGAGAAATGTTGTGACATTCAATGGCAGTAGTAGCAGATTCCAAGTTGGGAGTCTAAATTTAGTTTCTAGAAATGGAAATCATCTATCATCCCCAAGGTTTTAGACGATGATATTTTTTCCTGTCACTGTGTATTTTACGTTAGATACATTATTTTGTGCACCAAAAGAGAACTGTAAAGAATAAGAATTTAGGTGGCAGGCTTATGTATTAAAATGTTTCCTGAACGTTTGCTGCATCTTCTCTTGACTTCTCTGTGATAGGTCTATTTTAGCAAGTTTAGGGTGAGACACTTTTTGTCCTGTAGTTGTTTGGGTCACCTTGGATGATAATTGCTTTTACTCCATCATTATTGTCTGCGTGGTATTGTGCATTAGGCAGGTATTTCCTAGATGATCAAAAAACCATGGTTGTAAATTAGCTTTGTTTTCTCCATTTTTGAAATGCGCAAATATACTGCAGCAGCTTAGCTGGTATTATATCGAAGTCTGTAAGTGTTAGATGGTCTGTATATTAAAGTAATAAAAATTGATGATGTCAGTTCCTTAGTAGACACTGACATGCTATATGATGTGGCTCATTAGTTAGCATTTTTGTTTCAGGTATGTGGTTTGTTAGCTGTCAAAAAAAGAATGCAAAGATATATTGGGCATGATACTGTTTTTAAAACCAGGATGAAGCAATGAAAAGATTATCATGTACACTTTTCAATAACAGCAACACTTCAGGTTTTCTTCTCTTTTTTAAAAACACTTTTCATAACTTCTCGGCAATCTTTGTTTTGTTATCCTACACTGACCTCCCACACTTAGTTCCAATAGAATGCTACTAAAATAAATCTTTTTATAAGCAATTACTCACTCTGAGATGACATAAAGAATCATACGTTAATGGACACTGATATACATTGCTTCATATGCAATTCAATGCAATTGCTAGATGATAATATTAATGCAGTTTTACACGGAAATACACTGTACTACTATATTATACATTATAGTAGCACTATACTACTAGAACGTGCAGACACCACTTCAAAGGTATGATAGTAACTGTTTGTAGAAGCAGCTTGTGCTACAGTCATCCTGCTTTGTTACATTTGTGCGGAATTTATTTGTGCCCGATTAGGGCAAATATATTCTTCAAGTTTGTATGTTAGAAAAATATGTAAACTTGCAAAGCACTTGCAACATTATGCAATGAGAATAAGTATGTGAAGGATTTTCTTTCTGCTTTGTGACATGCTGAAATGATTCCTTGAGGTTCGTTGTGGATTTAATCTTGTTTAGTCTGGTAGCTCGAAAGGCCTGAATGAGAATAGGGCCGTATTGTGGAGGATTCATTCAGCCACAGTGTTGTAGATGCCCCAAGATTCAATAGTTTAATATCTAAATAAATAAGGCAGGCATGGGACGGGAAGGGGTGGTAAGCACCTGATTAGTTTGGAGAAAGGAGCAAATACAAAATGGCACTGCGGTGGAAAGTCTGTTAGAGAGAATAGTTGGAGAAAACTGGCCATGATAGAAAGGGAGGGATTTGGTTGTTTAAGTGATAGCATCCAGTATCATTCGAGATGCTTCATATTGTTCCAATTATCCCCCCGCTGCCATGGGTTTCTGTAGAGCCTGTATTAATTTTCTAAACCCATGAGAAGGTCTGATAAAAGCTATATATAAAGGTAGGTAAAGTTATTTATTTAAGGATATTTGTAGAATGGTATGGTGTTTCTGCTCACAATCTTATCTAAATCACATTCTGTATTTTCTTTATTATATTTATTTATTCTGAAAGAAGAGAAATGTAGATATTAGCAGACTACCTAATTTTTCTAAAATATGATTGGTGTTAGCTGAAAGAACATCAGGATACCCTCAGAAAAAAATTGAGGTTTCAGTAGCAGATAATTGATTCTACTCATATTTAAGCTTCAAGGATAGTACATGTTGGCAGCTATGTGTATCACAGAAGTTATTCTATATTGCAGAGAGAGTATTTGTGGGAGACTACTCTGTCATGTAATAAATGAATTAGTTTATAACTTAAGCTTTTGATTTCAATTTTAACTTTTCATGCGATGATCATATTTCATTTTGTAAGATTTTTAAGTCAAGACATTGAAGAACTATAAACGTGAGGTATAAAAACGTAACTTACTAAGTTTTGTTTTACTCAATGCACAAACCAAACTATTGAGTCCTCTAGTTATGTTTACTTTTGTATCTTAATTAGATCTTCTATGCTTACAGCTCTGTTTTCTTTAAATAAAATCTTCATAGATGCTGTAATGGTACCACATATACACATACAGAGATTCTGTTCATAATGCTTAGAGAGCTTTACAAAAGACCCAGGATTAGGGGGGTGAAACATAATTAGTTTGAAATGTATTGATCATGTTAATTTTTTACAATTTTTCAGGTCACCCAGCTTTATTTAAGTAACTCTGGAAAATTGTGTTCCTCACTTCCCCCACATATATTTTCCTGTGCTGAAAGAGCTTACCACATGCTATTCCAGGAGCAGCGTCCCCAGTGCTTTATCCTCAGGTGAAAATTTATCTTTCTATTAACTAATTTGTAAGTCCTGCCTTTCAGCTGTTTCCCCCAGGACTCAACAGTTGAGATTTCCATTTTATTTTTTCCTCCAACTGATTTCTTTCTGTGTACTGATCTCTGTATAATACGTTAGAGCAATATAGAACTGAAAAAGGTTTAATTACATCTCAAGTTCATAAATTCTCGTGGGGAATTGCCACTCCATCTAGCTGCATCTAATTAGGAACAAAGGGTTAATGGTAAAGAATTCAAAACTGCTGTGTGTGTTTGCTAATATTACATGGATCAAGATAAGAAATAGAATCTAACGACAATAAAAATGGGAAGTCCTTGACTAAATTATAAACCTCTGAGTTGGGGCACCTGCATTGGAGTTTCCATTCTGCCTCACATGTTTGTGTGGCCATAAGCTTGTTATTTAGCTCTCCAACTTCAAAATGAACTTTAACCAGTTCCTTTATTCACAGTGTCGTTGCGTGATAAATAACTTCAAGATTGTGAATAAATGTATTAGAAATCTCCAGTGAAACAGAGTTTCATCCAAATATGCTGGTTTTATAATGGTGAAACTTTGAATTCACTTGGAACTTTTGATTCCCAAATATGTTAATCCCTTTTCTTCCTTCATCCTAGCTGAAAGCAACGAGTCTGGTGAATTTGATGTAGTTGCTCAAAGAAATTTGTTGCTCAGTCTTGTCACTTTGACCATTGCTGTTGGCTGAAATATTGGCAAGGGTTTGCAGAACTTCGTGGGAGATGGGGGAAAAAAAAAGGTTGATTTTGATTTGACCAGGAATAAAGGCTGATCCATTTGATAAACCTTGTAATTACTCTTGAACTACCTCTAATTATAAGGAAATGGAATACTATGAAATGGAGAGGATATGATACTCAAAAGCAGCTAATAATGATGTTTTAAAGTTACAAGAGTTAAAATGAACACATAAATACAATCATATGTATCCATTTTTATTGCATCCTCTTTATGTGGATACAGAGTCCTGTGAGTATTTGAAGTTCTGTATATTAAGTCTTCAAATACACCTGAATATTGTAATTAAATGTTTCTTTTAAAAGCATAGTTTATGAAAAAACACAGTTTATAAGTTTCTAAATTATGAATGTATAAATTAATTATGTGTGGAATATTGATTGGTTGAAGCAAATGGTAACCTTTTTATAACCTAATCGGAATGGAATAGCTGCTTATTTATCCAGTGAGCAGTGACATTTAAGCAGAGGTACAAGCAATATTAGGAAATCATTACTGTTCACATGTTCATATTATCTTCTCGTAAGTATAAACTCTTGTTTAGGTGTAATAATTTTGATAAAAATAAGAAGTGTCCTAAGGTACTGTTTTCAGCATTTTCTTCAAAGTAGGAACTTGGGATACTGCTAATTGATTAATATCTTTGTGAAGTTGCCTATAAGTGTAGACAGAGAAGAAGCAGAAAATAATATTTATTCACAGTTCAAGAAAAAGGCTAACTGCCAAGTTAAGTATTGTGTAGTAGTACACCAAGAATATTGTACTTAATAATAAATGGCTTTGATATCAGGGAATAGAAGCTGCTGATGATTTTATACCAGGATGTCAAGGTACGTGTTAAGCTCCACTGTCCTGATCCCTGCCCAGCCCACCGTAGCTTATTATAAATCAGTGACCTGATGGAGAATGTGACAAGAGGGTGCTCTGTATATCTCATCAGCACTTGACAAGACATTTACATATCACATTAAGGCAACCCGTAGATATGCTGTCCTAAAGTATCCTTTATGTGGATAATTAATTAGATCTAAAGGTCACTTGTGAAAATGGAAGCTGACAGGAAAGCATCTGGTAATTTGGAATAGGAGATAAGTATAGCTACAACTTAACAGAAACAGCTAGAAACAGTTCTTTGTAAGTAGCTTTCTTCTGCTAGCACTAAATGAGAAAACAGAAGGGAATTGAGATCTTTTAGAAGTTCATAAAGACGTATTAAAAATGGGATATTCTCATTATACTAGTCCATTGGTAGAATCTAAATAATGAATGTCTGGAAAGTAAGGGTGATATAGGAAATTTCCATTGGTTTTCTGACAATAATAATAATAATAATAATGATAATAATGATAATAATCCGAAAAATATCCTTGACGTAACTCAAGTTATTCATCTACTCCTTTGCTGTCACCTGATCGTGTGTGTGTGCATGAACTTGTGTTTGTGGTCAAAATGGACTTCTGCTTTCTTGCTATTTCAGCTGTAAAACATTAGCTATCGGCAAGAGAAGGTTCTTCCACCACTGTGAGGGATGATTCATTGGTTACCTCTATGCTAATAAACAGCATGGAGCAGGGCTTGCTTTCTGGCCCTGAGGGCATGTGGTATAGCATCCAGTCAGTTTTTCTTTGATTTTTCACTTGAAGAGGGGGTTGTGGAGAAGTTTTCAAGATCTCAGTTTCATTTCCTATCAGAACCAAATAACTGCAATTCTGCAGTTCTGATATATTCCAAGTTTTTGTGGTTTACTTTGTTTTCTCCAACCTCTCTTATCAAGCATACTTTTCATTCCTGAGTAAGAAATTCTGTACGGTTGGCCTATGGTCTGGAATTTTAAAATATCTCCAGTTATAAAGCTGAGTGGTGGATACAATTCCACGCATGCATGCATAGTGCCATGAGTGCGCCTAGTAACAAATTTTAAAAGTAAAAAAATACACTTCCCTCTAATGTGGAATCACAGGCTGAATGAAGATGGGGGAGCTCAAAGAAGCTCTCCATAGATGGAAAGTCCATTTCATATAAGCACTTAGAAGGAAGAAGACAGTGGATGAACAAGTAAAAAGCACTCATAGATCCATGAGAATGTTACACTGGAATAAGCTGGCTAGGAATGCTTCTGTCCTTCTACCTTTGGCTGCTCATTTCCTCATTTCTACAGCATCCTTTGTGTCAACACAAACATTCTGGTGGTGGCATGTGAGCTGGGCTAGAGAAATACTCTCAGGTCAAAATTACACCTGGGAGGGTGCTGGTGATGTTGAGGAGCTATTTTAACCTGTATCCGTTCCAAAGCCAAATTCCCCTAGAAGTGAAATGAGTTGCCAGAGCACATCTGGCAGGGCCCACTGGTTTTGGTAGTGGTTTTGGCTTAGACTAAATAGTTCCTAGAATCCTTGTACCATGTTTGCTGCTGCTGTAATATTGGAATGGTTGGCCTGAGACACTGTCCAACTCAGAGCTCTTAGAATGAGGAGTATCGGTGTGCCACATAGGAAAATAGCCACACCAAATCAGAAGAGTGTTAGTTTTGTTTGTTCATATTAGTAATAAATCCAGTGAAAGTAGATTATCCCTGTGGGTATGCACTAATCTTAAGATGAAATTCCCTTGATATCTGCAAGATATGCCATTTTGGCATATAAGCGCTCTTGGAATTGCACACCAAGAGTACACTTTTGCCTGCTGTTGTCGTCATTAGCAAGTGAAACATGATGCAATTATAGAATAAAATTCTTAAATCTATATTTATTTTTTAGGTCTACTTTACTTTTACTTATAATAATACTTTATAGTGTAAGTAATTTGTTAATATAATTTATAGACATAATTATGCTTTAGTTTTATTGTAAAGATTTTACCATGGGAAGAGGCTACTGTTTTGATGTACATGTTGTGATATGATATGGAGCAGTGAGAATTAGTACCATACCAGTATTTTATTTTTCATGTGCAATTCTCAAAATATGTCTAGCTTAAATATTAACTGCCTGTGGTGGGTTGACCCTGGCTGGATGCCAGGTGCCCAC
>NW_008795029.1:618433-644235 GCF_000699145.1 Aptenodytes forsteri
CACAGGTCCTGCCAGGAGCCTGCTCCAGCACGGGCTTCCCACGGGGTCACAGCCTCCTTCGGGCATCCACCTGCTCCAGCATGGGGTCCTCCACAGGCTGCAGGGGGATATCTGCTCCACCACGGACCCCCATGGGCTGCAGGGGGACAGCCTGCCTCACCATGGTCTTCACCGCAGGCTGCAGGGGAATCTCTGCTCCAGCACCTGGAGCACCTGCTCCCCCTCCTTCTTCACTGACCTTGGTGTCTGCAGGGCTGTTTCTCTCACATTTTCTCACTCCTCTCTCCGGCTGCAATTGCTGTTGCACAGGTTTTTTTTCCCCCTTCTTAAATATGTTTTCCCAGCGACGCTACCACCGTCGCTGATGGACTCGGCCTTGGCCAGCGGTGGGTCCTTCTTGGAGCCGGCTGGCATTGGCTCTATTGGACATAGAGGAAGCTTCTAGCAGCTTCTATCAGAAGCCACCCCTATAGCCCCCCTGCTACCAAAACCTTGCCACACAAACCCAATACACTGCCAGAGAAGAACCAAGTGATGGCAATATGTATAACTCTCATCTGAATTTTTCCTGAAAAGTTTGAGTTTGTTATTTTAAAAAACAGTAATTTCTTTATAGAAGTCTTTTATTTTATTTTCAGTACATTGAGCTACCCACAATATTTTCAAAAGGACCGGGAAGAATATTAGAAAATGTACCCTTATTCATGTTAATCCTATCATCTTGATCAAGCTTCGTAGCTTGTTTATTTTGTGGAGATAAAGTTTATTTTCTATTAGCAATGTTTTTCAGTTCATTTTTTTTCTGCCAAAGAGTAATTACAAAAGATACTTCCCATGAGTTTAGTGGCCATTAGTAATGATTCATGAATTACGCTGTTATTGGACACATACTGTTGCTAATGAATTCTGCATGCAGCGTAACCCTCAATCATACTGTTTTTCTTAGTCTAGTCATTTTTGCCTCCCACATTTTCCCAAGAGATTATAATGAAAAGAGATGAAGGCACCTGAAGTTGTCTGAGTTGGAACTTAGCTGCCTAAGTCCGAAGCTATGGTCTTGAAACCCTTGCTGAACTACCAGACTCTACTTTCTGACCTTAAAGTGCTACTTCAGTTTTCAGCCCATTTGTGTGTTAAGGAGAGGTTCATAGTTTCTGGCAGGGTAGAGTCTTACAGCACTATTTATTTCATGCTTAAGCCTGACTGGGATCCAGGAATTTTACATTTCTGTACCGAAGTCCCCTACAACAAGCTTTCTCAAAGCATTACTAATTCACATCACTGAGATCAGAATCTTTATAAATCATTCATTCATCCATGAGCAGTTGTGCTTATTGTATATGATGCTGCTCATAACTATTGTCCTGTTCTCTCTTTCTCTCATATAACTTCCATCTGGTTTTTGTTCATTTGTTTTTACTGGTTTTCTTTCTTTAGCTGCTTCTCTCTAGTGATGTATTTAGAGTAGAAGCCCTTCAGGGCTGGACCATTTCTATATTGTATCCTTAGCCAGATATGGTTGGAGTCTCCTGACTCCACACAAATGAGTGTGATAATGTTAGCAATTAAGCATATGGAAGCAGAGACTCCACCCTTTTCTTTGGGAATAAACAACAGAGATTTGGCAGTGAGTGCTCCTGTGATCACAGGGAAAGGGTTTGTAGCTGCAGATCTACTGTGGCTTCCCCCGAGCACGAAATCAAGCTAATAAAAAGTCAGCACTTCTGTCATGAGTATGGCTGTTCTCGGAGTGATAAGCTACGTGCTATTTGCAGAAACAGCATGGGCTTGTGCCAGATGAAGAAAAATTCTCTCTTTTGTAGTGTCATCACCTAATATTTACCTTTTCTGTTTTCTGTGCCTAAAGACACTGTAGGTATGGAAGTGTTCCCATCTTTCTGTAGCATACGGAGCTTGGTTTGTATCAGATCACCTTAAGAATGCTTAGTAGAAGGCAAGCTTTAAGACCAAGAGCAGTCAAAGAAAAGTTTCCAATGAGTAGTTAAAATATTAAAAAAAAATCAAAATGGAAATCAACAAAATCATCTATCAAATGTGAAATGTTCTTGCCTAGCAGCAAGATTTTTTTGTAAGGTGTTGTTCACATGGGAAACAGATTTAGCAAATCTTGAAGTTTCCTATTGGGGCTGCTTTGGAGAGTTGCCCAAAAAATTGAAGACACCAATTCACAAACAGCAAATATCCATCTCCAAAGTATTTCCTTACAGATCTGGAAGAATACTTCTGTCCCAGTATATATCCTGGAGTTAACTTAGGAGCAGACCAGTCCTTTGCAGGGAAAACGAAGTGTTGAAAGTATCTTTTTCAAGTTTATTCTTTAATCTAAGGAAATCCATTGTTTTGCAACTTAAATTAGAAGGTATAGAGTGTTCAGGAATTTACTGCTCAGTTTAGTGGTAGAATTCCTCTGTCTTCCGTTACGTGATTCCGAGAAAATGGTAATCTAGCGTTGCCAAACTTGCTTTGCAGTACATGAGATTGATTTTTGTCTCTCGTTGGTTGGACCTCTCTGACACATCAACTCTCTACTTTGTCTGCTCCCCTTGCTTCATGCAGGTTGACTGGCTCTCCCCAAGCAGCAAAGCAGACAATGTAAAAAAAAAAAATCCTTTTTTAGTCTTGTAAAATGAATCACCCATTACATAAAATATTATACATAAATATAAATGGCAAAATATTCCAATAACTGTACAACTGCAAGCAGATCGTTTGCTTTGCAGAGGCTGTGTGTACTGTATGAATATACAGAAGATAGAACAGGCAGTGGAACACTGAAGCATCTTCTGCAATGACAAAGGAGCAGACAGTGCCCTATAATGTGTTAGGTTAACTACTCAAAGCTCCACTTATACTTCTGTCGTTGCTCCATTCTTCATAAATTGCATGTAATTAGGAATATTTCTCGTAAAAATACCTATTAACCCCTAATTTATAAATTAAAGTTTATCATTTTCTGGTTTGACCTCTGCATTATGTTAAAAACCTTACAGAATGCAGATTTAACACAGATTTGAGATAGGGTTCTTAGTATAACATTATTACATACTGCTAGTGGAGGGAACCCTCTGCAAACCTAGTGGCAACCTTCTGTGTCAAAACTTTGTGTTCCCACGGTAAAAACACATACGTCATCATGTTTGAAAGAAGTTTTAGAATTGCACTTTAGACTCTTACAATTCCAGCAATGTTAAAGCACTTTATTTTGCAGAACATTCATAATGTCCCATTTAAACTGTGTGAAGCTGTCTTTTCATCTTCAAATTTAATAAAAAACTTACTACTATTTCACTTTAATGTTGCCTGTTTCAATTTTCTTTGTGATTTTGGTCTTTTTCTGCTGCTGTCTATTCCCCTAAACGTCATATTAAGTCTTTGCTACTGAATTGGTTAAAAAAGGAAAAAAAAATCGATTTAAAGTGCTCCGGATGATCCGGATCCGTCTTTCCACCTTTTTTTTTTTCAGTCACTTCACACCTAGTGAAGTGTTCAGTCACTGAAATAGAGTGTTTTGCAACAGGAAAGTATTTGGCCAAATTATTGACGAGTTTACTACCAGTTATTCACAATTATTTAGTTTATAGCAAGCCACTATCACTCATGTATGCTTAACACCAAGAGCTGACTGTATAAAATTTGTATGCAAGTTACAGAATAAAATAACATTATGTTATGCTCTTAAATAGCCAATAGGTGGACTTTTCATAATTAACTTCCTTCTGACTGCATTTTGCTCCTGCTGTTCAGGATATGAAAATGCATTATGCACTGACAAGATAAGTGAGGAGCTCTGTAGGAAGCCTAAGTGTAGTTTATAGACTTGTTAAAAGCTAAGGATCCTTAGTCAATCAAGCCAATGGTTTATGGGATGCTGATGGCTAATTTGGTGAATCAAAAAACCAATGAATATATCAAATAAAATGTTACAATTTTGTATATGTTAGCAGCCAGGAATATCAATATCCAATGGTTTTGTTGTGATACAAATCAGATATTTAAGCCAAATAATCTGGAATGAAGAGAAATCCTTGACTTTTAAAGTGGAATGCCTTGAAAGCTTTTGATTTCTTCAGTTTAGCATCACCACAGGCATTCTGTTCAAGTTAAGTCTTTAATTTTTACATTATAATTCAATGTATTATAAGTGCAATGGGCTACTGCAGTACAGTTATAGATTTGGACATCCTATTTATAATAAAAAAATGTTTAGAAATACACTTTCCAGTTTAGTTTACTTTAGAAATATAATTTGCAACTAACATGCAGGGTTGTTCAGTTACAGGTATCACTACTGATGATACAAAACACGTGATTTTATATTTAGCAGTCTTGCTTGCACATACTTATTTCAAATCTAAAGACCTCAGTCATGGAGCAAGACCCAGTGTCTTGCTTATGTACGCTGCAAACTGAGAAGAAAGAAATTATTCTGGTCCCCCAAAAGTTTGCAAGCTTACTTTCTCTTCCCTGGCTATATCTTACTATCAGAGTGGGAATTTGGAGTAGTAACGCTCACAGTTTAGGGTGGTACAATAAGAGATTGGTTTCAGTTCATACAAAACAGCATGCATATCTATGCTGATCTAAATCTTCCTTTAAAACTGGTGGAAATCTTATATGAACAAATTCTGTCAGAAGTTTTCCAGCATTTCTGATTATAATTCAAGTACTGCAGGATTTTGTTTGTTTTGTTAGGTATTCCTGCACTTCTGAATGTGGTACCTTTGGTCAGAACTGTTCAGCCGTCAGAATGATACAAATATTTGGAATTGACTTGCCAAACAATAATGATCCAGTTATCTGAATTCATAAAGGTATAGACTAACCTGGCTAATATGCAGAAATTGAGGGTAAGCAAGATGTACGTCTCAGTACTTGCAGGAATTAATTCTTAAAATCTTGCCTGGGGTTTGCTGTTTTTTGACTATTTTAGCTGGACTTCCTTGGCTAACTACTTCTATGTGATGGTTCTGTCTGTCCACCTCTAAGTCTCCCTCCACCCAATAACTTTTGAACCTGTTGGCCGCTAACAACCGTGGAGGTCTCAGAGCTGGGGTGGTCACACAGGCTTTGTGGTTTTTGGGAGCTGTCACAGAGTCGGGTGTAACTCCAACCACAGCTATTCTGAAAGGGAACAGCCAGGCGGTTCGTGTGGACTGTCCCGTAAGCACATGCTTAGCACTGAGCTCGCCGGTGTGCATGGTGCCCGTGGCCCAGCTAGACTGGCACAAGGTAGCAGAAGAGATGGATCATAATCCAAGTGCAGTGGATTTGCAGGATATAGCTTCTTTAGTTCCCCTGGTTGTAGAACATCTTGTGTTCTTTGTTCACATGCTTTCACACTTCAAATTGGACTTTTTCCTAACAATTTTAGTTTTGAATGGTTTATTTCAAAGCAGAGTTTATTTTTTCTTATTATTCATATTATTTTAAGATACGGAGACTAGAGTTGTAATTGAGGTTGTATTAACAAAATATTAATAAAGAAATAGTAGGAACCAGGCCCTCCATCAGGTAGTTATATAGGAAAGTTAGAAAGCCAAAGGAGGAATAAAATGAGAAAGCTTAGCAGAACCTGCCCAAAGCCCATGGTGAGCATAGGCTTTCAAATTCTCTGTCCATTTTCCTTTCCCTTGGAGTACACTGTCTCTGTTGATTTCCTAATTTAACCTTCTTTATCCGTGAAACAAGCCGTCTTTGCTTTGCCTGTTTCATAATGCCTTGTAAGGAAGTTTTACTGTGGAAGAATGCTTTTCTGCTGCAATGCTAACTTATCCTCCACCTTGGTAAGACAGACCAACCAAAAGTTATAAGAAGTCAATGTTCATATTGTAAATTACATTTTGAAAAACATAGTGATGAAACAATTATTTAAAACAGAGAAGAGGAATTGCTCTCTAAGCAGAATTAAACTGTTAAAGCAAAGATATTGTGGGCAATGGGGACGTTACAAAAAATTGTACTCCACCTCAAAGGAAATGGAACAAACAAGATCTGGTTCAAGGTGCCAAATTACTTTTTCATTGTTAAATTATTTATTGCCCAAAATGTTCCAAACAATTATATCAACAATTAAAACTTCACCTAACATGGCATTTCTTTCTCAGTGCTTCAATCTATATTTCACTAGTATACACATAACCCTTTGAAATGCACAGAACAACTAAATGACATTGTGTCTGTCTTTCAGCAACCAAGATCTAGTGAATTCCGACCCCTGAACTGAACTCTAGCAACCATTTTAGCCAACAAGCTCCCCTGACGCTGCTGGACAAAATGTCAATCACTGCAAAATTAACAGTTGAGCTGAGAGTGTCAAATCTTTGTAACTGTGTCACTGCAATGTTTAGGAAACAGCAATCTTGGGAAGAAATATTCAAGAAGGGACAGAAACTGTCCACGTTGTGCACCCTTGCATGGTCCTGTGTTATCCGGGCCACAGTTAGCTTGCAGTGAAAAACAAAATATAGCTTTATTTAAAAAGTGAAACAAATTAATTGTTAAGTGGGGAAACTCATAGTGAACACTCCAGTTCCTTTGTTTATAAAGGCATTTTTCTGTTTTTAATTGTAATTTGCAGGCCTGCTTTGTAATACTCAAAACCGATCAAAGGCGCATCAAATGTTATTTTAGCATCCCTTCTGCCCACCCCCATCTCCCCAATTTCTCCAGTTATGAGAAAGTTTTTCTGAAAAATGGAAAAGCCCTCTGTTAAAGAAGCTATTTTTGGCAGATGAAGTTGGACCTAAGCAAGCAAAATAATAAAATACTACAACACTTTGTTAAATATCAAGTCTTGTTCAGCTGTCAGAATGATACAAATATTTATCTGCTGGATATAAAGGGCAGTACACATTGGACAAGTTGTGAGTTGTTACAAACTATGAATTATTTCAGATCTGATTTTCAAACATGTATGAACAGTTCTGCTCAGTGGCATCATCTGTAACTGTGACTGTACTAAACTTCAGAGATGTTTTAACTTCAGAGAAGTTCCTTAACAGATGAAATAACCGAAGAGCCACTGTTGCTAATCTTGTTGGTAACCTGTGGTATAGTCATAGCAGGTTGCAGCTGTGATTTTGGATTAAGTATGTTGTGGAGGGACAAAATTATTTTCATCATCATGACACACAAGTGCCAGTGGAGTGGCCAATGTGAGTGGGCAGTAAGAGGCAGGGTGGGGGGCAAGATATGTCTATCTGTAAGCTCACTGACTTTCTGGACAAAACAGGCATAAGATCAGTAATTTGCAAGAGTATGAAATGTCTCTAGGGGAGGAGTATCACAGGACTAATGTCCTCGTTCACTTTTTTCTGTTCCTGTTAGTGATAACAGGCAAAGGAACGTGGAATTTGGACACTACCATTATAAAGACAGAAGGCTAATGCTCCTTCTTAAGAACAGAGGCAGCATGGTACAATTAACATTTGGAGAGCGAAGTCGTTAAGAGGGCAGAGATGCATGCAGATTTTAGAGGGTGACATCAAGTATCATCTGACTTTTGAAACTCTTTCAGAAAGTTAGAAGCTGAAGATCTGAGCAAGGGATAGTGCTCTTACGGAGCACCTTGTCAATCCTGTAGAGATACTAGTTTCATATTAGCTGTGACAGTGACCTTCTTGACTTCACATGATTTCTTTTGTTGTAAGACCTGGTTTAAATATGGCTTTGTGACCTGTTATTTGAGGTCTTTGCATAACATATATCCAGGTTGCAAACCTTTGCAGTCTTGGACCACAAACCTCCTACTGATGCCAATAGGAGTTTGAAGTCCTGGGTCAGACTCCAGCTCATTATAGAACATGGAGGACATAGATAAAAGCAGTTTGACACATCACATATAGTAATGAGACATCTGTCTTGTCACCTAAGACTACAGTTTACCAGGTAAACAAATAAGATACTCACCAGAGCTGTGTGTATGTCCCATAAGAGTTGAATGAAAATGAATGGTGCAGAGATCCCATCCCTGCCTGAGTATGAAGACCTTTTTGTCCTTCCCTCTTTTGTTTCTTCCTTTATTTAATTGATTTCTCCTTTGAGGTGAGATTTGAATAGATAAAGCAATGGCCAGACAGATACTATATTTTGCTGCCCTCTCATTTTCAGAAACTAAACTATACAGATAACAGACTGACCAACCAGCATGGCCATCGTACTTGTGAAAAATCTAACTGGCTGTGGTAGAAACAGCCTTTTAAATTGGATCAAGCAGATAAATGAAGGAAGAGCATAAAATTACATTTTGTTTGGTTCAGTTGTCTATAAAGAAAGCAACTTCTTATAATTCAAGTAAGAAATTCTTACATGAATTTCTTAATCAGGCTTCACTAACTTTATCCTTTCCATCTCTTTTGCTTCTTTCCCTTCCTTCTCCATGCTTAGAGTGCACCATTGAGTTTGCTTCCCTCCTCCATCCCTCCACTTTTCTGTTGTTTCTTCCTACCTTCATTGTTCATATTGCCTGGCATCTGAAGTAGTAATATATAAGACAGAAACTGGAAAGTTACAGGAAAACTGTAAGGACTGAACAAAGTTATATGGCCCAGTATTTGTAGACTAAATATATTTATGACACAGGCAAGAGTTCTGAGTATTTGCTTAGTCATATTGAATTCCCACAGCAGAACCAAATTCTGCCCAAGGCATAACACGAAATCATGAGAACCTGCTTCACATATCAGATGAATTTGTGTCCTTTCTAGTACATTGTAAATGTAAAGTTTTCATTTGACTGAACATTGCAACTTGTGTTTCATTGTTACAGCTGTAACACTACTGTAAAGGTTCATACTGACATTTTAAATTATGCTGAACCCTAGATTGCCAATTCAAATTCTTTCAAAAAATTGCCTTTCCTGATGAAACTTCTCATCTGAGATCCCAGCTCAGAGACAGATTTACATGGAACGTTTTAGCACAGTCTGCATTGTCATAACTCAGTTCTGAGTTTCATACTTGAAAAAAAAAAAAAGTTTAGACTCTTTCACCCACTCTGGTGACCTTCCTCTGCAGCACTTACAGTCAACCCAAGATACTTTTTTTTTAGGTTTCACTTGCCACATGCATGATATCCAGCAGAACTCTAGAATCGTTCATTGTGGGGTTTTTTAATAGGATCACATGCATCATTCAAAACACACTGCTTTCTTCCTGAATTTTGCATGATCTGGTCCAGAAAGATGATAACATAGTGTCAGAAGTACAGCTGACACTAACAGACAACCTACAAATCAGGATTATTGCAATGTGGGAAAGGCTACAGGTACACTGGTTCATATTGTGTATATTCCAGCCGATAAGGTAATAAAAGTCCTATGGATTTTGGGTGGATTTTAGAAAACAGTGTTACATTTGTGTTTTTTGAAGACATTAAAAAGCCTGATGACACTGAAAACATTACAACTGAATAAGCTGTGGCTTTATTTTACTTTGTGTAGTCATACAATTGCCATGTTAAAGTGTTTTTCACAGTGCTATCTGATTCATTGATGGTGTTCCTAAACTGATGCAGTTAATCTAGGTTTCACATGACAATGTTAAGAATACTCTTGTTATTTTGTCACTTTTTTTGATTTAAATTTTCAAGTCTAGTGTTGCACTAATACCCTTATATAGTGACAAGACACTTACTTTATTTTAAACCCAGGAGCCCTACAAGTGGTTTCTATTTCTACCGTGTATTTTTTTATTTACTACCTACACAGGTTTACTTACAATTTTGAACTGCTCAGACCATAGGTGTTATTCAAGTAGAACTGCAAAATTCAGGTCAGATCCTCCAAGTCCTTTTCTTTCCTAAAGTTCAGGTTACGTAATGAGTAGAACTAAGTAAATAAGTAACTTCGTGAATAGGCAACAGAAACCTCTGTGTTTTGGGTACAAATATGGCAGCAGTGGGAATCAGGAGGTGTGGGAAGTAGTCTTGTCTCTGCTGCAACTTGTCTTCTGACCACAGGAAAATTCCCAGGGACAGCCATCATGATCCAGTGCAAATGGAATACGATGCTGTCCTCGGTTAAGAAGAGGAATCAATGTGGGAGGGGGCTGACCAGGCCTAATTTTCTCCATCTAAAAATTAGTTAACTTTGTAGACTACTTTAACCTACTCTACTCTAGGTAATAAACTGAACAACAGTCCCTAACATGCAGTTGTCACCCTGCTCCCTGACACAGTTTAAATCCCTAACAGATCCTCTTGCCACAGTTCAGAGGACAGCATTTGCCAGGGAGCATTCACAACAGTATGTCCACCCTATCCTGCAAAAGAAGAGGTAGATGTCCAAATGCGAACCTTAGCATGCCACTTACCATAGAGGATAGAGAGTCCTGCTCCTGTTTAGTTTAATAGTATAGATGTAGCCATATGTGCAATGAGCCTTAGTCAATGTGGGCAGAAGAGAATCATCACATATTAAGAAGAATGAGTTGCCGTTTGCTTATAGAAAGATCCTTTGTAACTAGCTTAGATGGGACTTCAGACAGTGAAGGTAGATGTAGCAGATCCCACCCATGGGGAATCAAGTAGAGATTCTGGTTTAATTGCCTTTTAAGGTGCTTTAATGAAGACAATAGCCTGAATTCATTCCTGCTGCAGTTATGCATAGCACCATTAAAGTTAATAAAGCTGCACAGGTTAAACGAAGTGCTGAATTAGCTTAATGAGCAAATACATCCCAGACAACACTACTGGAGTGGAACCAAAACTAGGCTGACTAGTTTTCTGCTGCCACCTACTGCACAAATAGCTGGTTTAATTAATAATTCTGAAGGGTCTGATTTTTAGAGCTTCTGTCTTTGTGATTGGAGCCACACATTATCTGTGCCACTCCACAGCCCTCTTCCCTCCTACCTCTCCCCATCTAGGTCATCCAGCTTCAGCAAACCATGGTTATATCAGACCAAGAGTGTATTGAGGCCATCTTGCAATCAATTTCTTAGGATGCAAAAGAGGAAAGTGCTGAAGGGAATCCATTTAGTGTAAGAAATTAATTAAACACAAAAAAGGTAAATACAGAGAAAACATGGAATAAAGATGGCATATTTATTTTTATTATTTTTAAAATTTTTAATCTTTTAAAAATAATTGCTGTGACCATGAAGACGTAACATGGAAATGCATTAGTGAGAGATGCCATAAAAAAGTCAGAATCTATTTTTTTCCTCGCTTTTTCACTAGTATAATGTTGAAGTAATTCTATTTGAAATCAATAATTTATGCCATTTCTGGCATCATATAAAGCTTGTAAATTCCTTTGGCTGGTTATTAGTATCAACTGACTGTAACTTTACAGTCAGATTCTAATCTTTTTGCTAAGCATGCCAGCTCTGGGCATGTGACTCCAGTTACTTGTATCCAAACTACCTGTAAGGACACAACTCAAGTGTGAGCCATTGTCTTCCCCTTCCATTTACAACTTCCACTATTCTGACAGCACTTTTTTTCTTTCTTTTGAGCTATCTTACTTTAATTTCTATTTAGAAAAAAACTTTCAAAGAATTTGTTAAATTCCAAGCTGAAAAACCGTTTTGGGTTTTTTTTTCTCCAGTTATTGATCACGAGCCAACCTCACTGATGTTTATTTAAATATCTTCCTGTTTATTTCCTCTCTTATTCTTTACCATTGTCTTGCAGGTAAACTGTATCTTGGAGGCCTTTGGACATGCTAAGACACCCTTGAATGATTTTTCCAGCTGTTTTATAAAATATTTTGAGCTACAGTTTTGTGAGAAGAAAAAAACATTAATAGCGGGTAAGTACCATTTAATCTGTTTATTTTGATATCACCCGCAGACTAGTAGATCAGGGATCCCAGTGTGCCACGCACAGAGTTAGGCATCAATGGCCTTAAAGTATGTGTAAGAGGCAAGGGGGGTTTACGGAGTGTCAGAGGAACATGTTTAATAGCATGGGACTTCACAGCTTGTCAAGAGTAGTGCACAGTGTTAAGAGGGCGAGCCCTGTTCTGTGCAACCACTAGGTGGCAGGGAAAGACAAGAAAAAAAATTAACACCACTTGCATTTCCCAGGAAATGCCATTTCCCTTTATACCCGAGATTAGCAAACTGTGACAGCTGTGTATCGCGTTACTGTGAAATAAAGGTAACAAAAGAGATTAATTTTTGCATTCATATCTAATATTGGATTGGGTATGTTAAGTATCCCTTAAATAAGTGATAAACTCATCTGTTTAGGGCAAACAAAATACGAATGTACTCTGTAATACTGAAATTAGAAGTAATTTATTATAGCTTTGAGCTTCTTGTAAAGGAACTAGGAATCATACTGATGTTTTTTCTCATTAGAGGTAAGGTAGTGTGGAATTCGTGCCTGCTTTCAGAGTAAGTGGGAGTCTGCTAATCCCCAGTAAGCGTTCATTAGTGAAAAAAAATGAATATTGGGCAAAACTTCAGTTTGATTCTGAAAACTCTGATCTTTGGAGGCAGTCAGGGAAAGGTTTCGTTTCTGGTCTGCATAGGTCATCATAAAGTTACTCTGTGCTAAAGCAAGGGGTGTGTGCAGAAATAGCTGTACACAGACAGTTCCTACTTGCACTGATCTTCCTGGATGGAAAATCTGTGTGGTGAGACATGCTTTTGATCCAAGTAAATTAGATCCCCTTGGATAAACATTTCCAAAACTACTCATTTTTTATCATCTTAAATGTGTTTATACTTTCAGAAGAGTTTCCTAAAAATATTCTTTGGAAATATTTCATAGTGGGAATTACAATTCATTTTCTTGAGAGAGTTCACTGTACCCTACCAAATATGACAGTTTCTTCAGTGAAAATGTCACTGCGTTGGAAATTACTATCACTTTTTTCTGGTTTGTTTTACAATATTTATAGGATATTTGTAAAGAAAATGTAAAACTAAAAAGTATGATTTTTTTTTTTTTCATTTATGAGCTCTTGTGGGAGGAATATAAAGAAAGTGATGTCAATTTTAGAATGGACTATATAGCATCTGAATTGGGGTCGTAAAAATAAAGTTCAATCCCTAAAATTAACATTTTATAAATCCTTTGTATTGTATATATTTAATTTGAGTATACTTAGTTATCACAATTACATTGCATGCACGCCTTTTCTTTTTTTGTTACACACACAGAGCACAAACACAAACAGATGAAAATGATACTAATTTTGAAAAGTCAAGCATGCGAACATTAGGAAATGCCAGAATTGAAGTTGTCTGAGATACTCTTGGGTTACCTTGCGCATACAAATTTAATGCTGTTGTTTTTCCACCCCTCCCTCCCTCCCTCCTTCCCCAGCTTCATTCAGTGCAGAGAATGGACTATATTTCTTCAGTGATCTGCTACTAAATAGTTTGTTTTCCCTTCATTGATTCATGCGTGGCTTGTGCCATTTTATTCTGCTCTAAAAACAGAAGGCTAGTTTTTCTGTGGATTTTCTATGTTGTTCCATCAACATTTTTCACTGTATGAGCATTTCAGAAACATAAATGGCTTCATTTTCACAGTACTTCTGACCTAAGGTTGGGTCGTTCAGTTCCTCAGATGAGGAACGGAAGCCTCAAGGCCATGTGTTCCCACAGTTTTTGGGTGCCTTGCTTGAGATTGCTGGGACTTGAGTTTTCAAGCAGCTTCACGCAGACTTGCCAGTTTAATTCACAGCCCTTGTCTGTGAATGATATAAATGTGGAATCAGTTAACCACGCTCTCATGTCAGTTTGCTGGTACGTTAATGCTGTGTTTTTATCACTTTCAAACCATAGGCATTAAATGAGAAAATCTAGGGGTAGTCAAGTCCATTAACAAATATAAACAAATTACTTCTCTGCCCTACTATTCCTCAAATATTTAGGAATTGGATCAATTGCTCTTACCAAATCTAAGGTAGCCAAAAGTTCTGTAATTTAGAGTCAAGAATGAGAAGCCCCAGTACAGCCGTGAAAGTGGTTTTTATATTTTTTTTAAGGTACAGTTGTTCATGCTGTTTGATTTGCATTGTAGATGTTGCCTTTTCTAGGCCACTGCTAAGCATCACTTCTGGGTGAAATTGTCCCAGATTTACACCACCGTAAATGAGAAAAGAATCAGGCATGTTGTCTTTGGCTGGTTTAAATCCCACCCAGTGATACTCTGTATCTATTTGCAAGATCATTTGCAGCAGTATTTACTGTCTTGCACTGTTTAAACATGAATGAAAAATGTAAATATGCAGAGCACCTGATTCTGCTGAGACATGACTTTATAACTCATTGAGGCAAACTGGGCTAAATATGTCTGGTTTGTAAACAAAAATCCAAGCAACAGTAGACTGCCTCCATCAAAGGGTTTAGGTTGTTTGAACTCCTTAACAGACAGATCTTAAGAGTGGAGATCCAGAACAATTTACTAAGGAAGGAGCATGCAAAGTACATGTGTACATTTTTATTATAGAGGGCAAGCTCGAGGTAGCATTCCTTGTATTCTGAGTGGACATCGGTGAAGTTTGTGACAGCTTTTTGTTAATGCTGAAGTTCTTTTATGCTTAGACCCTGGAAATGCTCCAGCTTTTGTCACATAAGGTTTATTCTTATAGCAGAAAGTCCAATATAGCTAAATAACAGAAACATTGGCCATAATTTTCATCTATAGGCTTGATTCGGTCTTTCTCATAAACTGGATCTTTGCCACGAAGTTTTGAAAACAAGGATGGAGCTCTTGAGCATGGTCCTACTCAAAGCCAGTACAGATATCCGTAGAGGTTTTATGTGTCTTCTCTGACTCTTGTTTCTGATGAGGTGTGCTGCGATGTTGGGTTCCAATGGGAGTTTTTCTGTGACAAGTGGCTTTGTGGTCAGGTACCTTCCATTACTTTAGTCCAATCAAACAAGTGGAGAAGGTATAACCCAGATTAAGTCATTGTTCTTTGTGACAGGATAAGATAAGGCAGTGGGAACTAGTAAAAAGTCTTACGTCAGAACAAATACAGAATAAACTACAGGCCAGTGATTTCATTAAGTTTCTAAAATAAATTCATACTTAAGAGAACTCAAAGACTGATCTTCTGCCAAAAAATCATAATCATTCATATACGATGATTCACACCCACTGCATAGTAATAAAAGACTGATTATTTATTTATTTCCAGAAGTAAAATTACTGCATTTTATTTTTATTTGGAAAGGGAGAGAGTAAATGGTCTTTCAGGTAAGTTGACATAATTCCTAAGATGAAAGGTAAGGCTTCTGTCAGTATCCTCAAATTACTAAAAAAGGAGGTTAGGAAGAGAAAATCAAGCAAACTTATTCTCCAGATTTTCCTACCTTGCTTTTCAGGCCTTGCTTTTCTCAGTCTTCACTTTTTGAAAAGCAAGGCCTGATTTTTTTTTTTTTTTTAAGTTGCACTGAAATGGAAGGATCTGATTTGATTTGTAAAAAGAAGCAGAATGCATATTTGCCTGTGTGTGTTACAAACATTTTTTTATCAATAAAAAGTTTCAGACATGAATTTCCTTTTTGGTATAAGAAAGACTGGAGCCAGTTTGTACTGTGTTTCAGCTCTGAACTTCCAAGTGTTATTTTGTCTTTAGCAATAGCTGTGTTTAGGACAGCATGGTTTTTGAGAAAGAGCAATGTAGTTTCAAAGAATGCATAGCTGGAAGAAAGATTTCACTGGCCACACTTTCAATACAGAGATCACTTGCTGACTTTGTAGCTGCTCAGTAGGTCAAGTGATCTGTTAAAGGAAGTACAAATTTCCTTGTGCACAGTTAACATTGCACAAAAATGGCAGACTTTGCTCTGGAACTCTTATTATTTTTCCCTTTTATTTCACACATAGATTAACGAACATATCATTTCACTTTGTAGAAAATCATGTTACCATGATAGTTTTCTTTATGAGTTACTTTAGCTCCATTAAGATGGTGCTGTGTTTGATTCTTGCTGATCAGAAGCTCGACTTTTCTTAACAGCTCTTCCCATTGCTGGAGATGCTAACTGAGATGAACTGGATTTAGCCTTATTAAAGTGGGTGCCTTGAAGTACCTGAAAAGGGCTGAATTAATTGTCATCTAAATAAGTGGTGTTGCCCATCATTAAAGTTAAATGTATTAATTAATCAGATAGATGACCTCCAGTAACATTTTTCTTGCTTTTACTAATCAATGAATGTTAAAAACACCTGACTGATAGTTACAAAAGCCTTAGTGAAGATCATTGCACACAAAAAAAGTGATTAAAGATTAGTAATGACCTCTTTTCAAATTAATTGGTGGTAGGGTTAGTTTTACTGAGAGATAAGTTACAAGCACAATAAAAGATGGAAATCATCCTTCAGGTTCATCTATTCTGTTTTACCCTGTAGGAATGGCAGCCAGATAATGATTGATTCTGATGAAAGTGTGTGTCTGGGCCAGTCCTGCCATGATAGGTTAAGATTGCATTGCTTCAATTTGTAGTATGCTGCGAAGTTACTGGAGCCAGAAACATCCTGCTACCAGCTTAATGATTTCCCAAGTGTGCCCTCTTACTTCCAGCACAGTTCTTTTTTTCGTAATGTAGCAACAGAGAGGGCTAGATGGCTGATACACAATTTCTCATAATATAGGTTCCATAATAGCAAGAGTTCACTTCTACTTTTTGTAGGATGATTAAATGGGCCAGAGCATGTCTCCTTGGTTCAGCAAGTCAGCCGTACAACTCTCCTCTGTCAGTCCTACTGTCTCTTCTGTAGCTAGAATCCCAGGCATGGTTTTGGTTGCCAGTACATGTATCAGGCCATGCCTGTGCTGTTAAATAAAAGAAAGTGTGGAAGATGCCCCTGGGTAGTGTACCAGTGACCTTCCGTACTGCTTAACTGGGATGTGTCTGGGATGGTTTGGCCTGTGCAGAGTAGCACGTTGTGAGGCCGTGCATAGTTATACTTAGTTCAGGGACAACACTTAACTGCTGAGACCTTTCTCAAAACAATATGTTCAACGTTCACCAATTTTGTTTCCCTCCACTCTACACTGTCTTTCAACAATATTCTCACAGGCTGCATTTCTGTGTGTTCATACACACAACTTCAAGTAACTTCAAGTTTGTTGTGTTTAATTTAACAGTATAGACAGAAACTTAGAGCTCTCCAAAAGATAGGAAAATACTTAGGTGAAATTTAAAATATAATTACCAGACAAACACAGATGGTATGGCAATAACCAAGCTAACTCTGAATGAGCTATTGTGGATATTAGCAGATGTATGGTGGCAGGAGCATGACATTCTGGCTTCTATCCTAGCCATTAGGCTAATGCAACTACCGTGCTTCTGATACACACTCACACACCGAGATCTAACCTTCATAGCTTTGCTCAGCATTGCATTGGGTGATACCTTTGAGTCCAAAACTGATTCTGAAAATACTGTTTCAACTATCCCCATCTTTAGAAGTCTTTAAACTCCCACTCTGCCTTCAAACTTCAGGTCTGTCAGACACCTGAAGTTGTGCTTCTGCTTGTGCCTAGAAATGCCACAGTTTTGACTGCACTGAATAACTCAGTGCTGTTTTATGCTTAATCCCCACTTGCTTCCAATAAGTTAAAAAAAAATTCTAAAAAACCATGAGTGGCTCAAAAACGGTATGTGTTTAGAGAACATACTTACTGTGCTACAGGATGCATGTACCAGTATTTTCTATCACTGAATGTTCATGAACTACTTCCAGTTCATAAAGGAAGGAGTCTTAGATGAGTTGGTTGTCATCCAGACTATGGGAAGCTATGGTTTAATATCCTCCTCTGCTTACAGGGTTTCAAAAATATAGCTCCTCCATTGCTGAGAAGTGCACCTTATCCTCTAAACTCAACAGTCTTTTCCAGGCTAAGGATGCTCGCTAAGACCCTGTGAAAGCTCTGCCACATTGCAGAGATTGAAAGGGGTAAAGCTGCAACAGAATGTACTGCATCCTAGTGGTGGGGGTGCTCAGTTGTGTGTGAAGGGACATGCTTCTGGTCTTTGCACCACAGCTAGTATTTAAGCAATGATGAGATAAAGTGTACAAACAGTGGGTAAATGGGAGCTGGAATCAGGTCCTCGCTCACAGGAAGGGCCCTGACCTCTAGCTACAGTTAGGCATTCCCGTGTTCTCTTTAGCCTTATGCATCTGGAACTGCATGGTGGTGTACACTCAGTGGAGGGCTGAAGAGTAGTCTGCCCAAAACCGTGAATGTCCCTCTGTCTCTTCACAAATATGTCTAAAATACCTGTAATTAGGTGAAGCAGGTGAATGGATCTGAGGGTCCAATATTTCCTCTGCTTCTGTGCTTTGCCTCTTTCAGAACCTTAGTGGGCCTCAGATTGTCTGTGATCCTGTAATCAGCATTTCTGTAGGCAAATCGTGGTCAGGTTCGTCCTCCTTCACCTTCTTCCCAGATGTGCTGATTCACATGGCTTCTTATTTGGCCAGCTCATCATAACCCTTCTGAGATGCCCGTGTTTCCCCAGGCACAGGTTAGTGAGCTTGTTGATGACCAGTTCTGTAGAGGATTTGTCTCTTTGTAGCCCTCTAGAAGTAGCCATCTAGAAGTTAGGTGGTTAATCTAAACTATTAATCTGAGCATTCCTGATTGCCAACAGAGAAAGAGGAAATGGTTCCAAGGGCAGTTTTTCTAAGATGTCTTGAATCTCTCTTGCATCTTTCTCTCTCCATTAAGAGGGAGCTTAGAATAGATGTCAGTGCTCAGATGGCTACACTTCAGTGAGATGGCTAACAGCTTGCCTCTTAGAAAGTCTTCCCAAATATGACAACTGGTTCCTCAAATAAGTAAAACAGAGTACAAATCAACATCATTATCTTTAAAATTAAGTAATTTTAAAGGTAATGTAAGACAGTAAGTAAGTAAGGTAAGACATTTGTTCCACTAATTTTAATGGAATGAGGGGTTTATATGCGATTTATATAGAAAACCATGGTAGAATGAATAGTAATGTTTTTGATATCATGCTCACCTCAGACTGTTTTATAAGAAACATTGTTTATTCTTAGTGTTGCAATGGTGAATGGTTTAAAATTTTTAAGTTTAGAACAATCAGTATAATGATGAATTTATTTGTTTGTTTCTCAATCAGCTAGGATTTATACATACATGTTGGAGAAGTCTCGTGTCATTATGCAACCTCTCAAACAGAGTAATTTTCATGTTTTTTACTTGATGATGGATGGGCTGTCTGCTGAAGAAAAATACACCCTGTACCTCAGTAATTTGTCTGCACACAGGTAGGAAAATAACTTTATATTTAGTATTAATATTTTTCTTATTTTAGTGCCTCTTTGCTGTTGAGGTCCTTCCTCCAATAGTTTACATTTGTGTCATAACTTTTCAATGAGCTCTGAAATTATTTATTATTGAGTACCTGTTCATGAGGATTTATTCTGGAGTACATGTACAGCCTCTTAACAAGATCAGTCTTATATCCATTAGGATTATTGCCTTAAAGGAGAAAAAGGAAGGAAACTAAAAAAGACTGTTTTATTAAAATTAGACTTTTCTTATGGAATGTGTTGATTTTGATGAAATTTCACCATATGTAACTGATATTTCCATTTTCATTTTGAGATTTACTTTACTTCATCTTTATTAAGAAAAACAGAAACAAAGTGTTGACTGCTTTGAAACCAAGGATAGAATTCAACACCCAACACCTAAAATTAGGTCTTTGTATGTGTCTCCACATGAGCTGGTTGTCTTGGCTCCCATTTGCAATCAAAGGAGATTGAATCTACTCAGCTCTGTGTAGAGTTACATGTAGATATGTGCTTCAGGGTGAACTGACCCACATTTGTGGCTTCACCAACTGTGATGACTACGTCCCCTTTAATAGTAAGAGCTTAAATATAAAGAGCTGTATATAGACACCTAAATGTAGTGTGTCTAAGGCTGAATACACTCTAAATGTTTAATATAAGTGGAAGTTTTTGGTTTTTCAGGAAATTTTGGGGGTATCTCAAAATTTATTAATTCAAATTCTTTTGCAATGAAAACATATTCCTGATTTAGATCATTTGCCTTTCTTTCTTCAGTCTTTTCTAGGTGATTGCTAAGAAATATCACTGAAATGAGAGAATCCTATTTGGCATTAATGATCTTCTCTTAAATTGGCTAAGTTTATAATGAGTATAGTGAGTAAATGTAAAAAGACCAATAGTAATTAAAGTGATGTGAAGTGAGTGGTTTGAGTTTTTCATATCTAAGGCTTTTTCCCATGGATTTTTCTCTCAACTTTTCTATCTTCCACTCTGGCTAGTATTTGAATAAAATAGTATTCCTAGATTTGGGGCCTGTAAATAGAAAGATACCACATTAATTTTTGCAGAAAAAACTTACTTGTTTCTGATTTTTTTCTTAAACACTACTCTTCAGACTACCATTCTTTGGTAATGTTTTAAGCTGTTAGCACTTCTGGTACTACGCAGAATAGTGTAATGCACTAGCTCTGAAGAAACCTGAGGCTAAGTTGCTTTACTAAAAATGACCCACTTCAAAGAGGGGGACGGGAAGAGTTAAATTCTATGTTTTAAATCCTTTGAAGGCTTTGAAGACCAAAAGGATTCTGAGCTCCCTATCATTAATTTATTCCTCTTCTAGCAAAAGTTGTTTGGAATCACTCAGTTTATTCAGAAAATGAAACAGTTTGAAGTCACTTTGCAAGAAGCTCCAACAGGAAAGAACTTAGCAAAAACCTGAATAATTAGATTCACATGAACAAAGTTTATCTGATAAGCACCCAAAAAGAACAAAATAGTATTTTTAAATAGATGTCTGAACATTGCAGTGCCAACTCTTTAGAAGTAATTTATAGCTGAACATTTGCATAAAGCTGCTTTTATCAATAAAGCTTTGCTTTGGCTACATAGAGTAGATTGTATCTTGCATTATTGAGAGAGAGTTTGGGCCAAATATTTCTTACCTTAAACTCCTGAGTGTAGTAGTTCAGTGGGCCAGATCTTTCTTGATTGATAGAGTTAAACTAGGGGTGAATTTCTATAAGATCAAACTCATACATGAATCAGAAAGCAGGATTTGGCCTCTGTTATAAATTCTGATTTCTGGCTTAATCAAATTTTGATGAGATCATATCATTCTGGTAACATCAGTAAGTGAACTTGTCATGTTTGCTTTAAGCAAGTGTAATCTTGACTCTAATAGCAAATTTAATTAGATAATAGTCCTTTTGAAACTATAGGTGGTTCATGCCCAACTGTTTTTTGATAATTTTTCTGTTCCTCTTTGTGTTGTTTAATATTGAACTTTTATGTAGAAGATTAAATGATCTTAGTAAATAATGGCTGTTAAGATCACAAGATACACCTATTTTTTCATTGTTTGCTTAAGCTATTGCAATATGAGAAATGAGACATAGCATTGGGGTTTTATTCTCATTTTAAATAAAAGTACCTTATAGAGTCAAAGCAGTATTGTCAATAATGGTTATTCTTAAACTTGATGCTGTAAAAGGTGAGAGGTAGTTCATGTATTAAGCAGTCTATAATCCTGGATTAAGAGTTAATTTAAATAACTAAAAGGGGAAATCCTTCCCCTTTGGAGACACTGAGAGTTTCAGTAAGGCTGGGGTTTTACCCCAATGTGTAAGGGGAGTTGTTAGGTTGTAATTCTGTGGTGTTTCATGCCGTCCTGAGAGGGAGCTTGAGCTCAGAAACTTGAGTGTATGTTCTTGCAAGCATTATGACTGCTAGGGAAGCATACGAAGACAAATAGCTGGCCACTTTGTATACATATATATATGAACCTATATACAACTAGGATCTTAAAGTAGCAAGCCATCTAAATCTATGTAGGGAGGGATCTGAATGAATACATCTCCCACCATATCTGCATGTGGATCATGATGGGTAAAGACAGAAGCAATTCTTGAAAGGTAAGATCATTTTTCAAGATTTAGCAGGGGGAGCATATCAGAAATGAAGAGAGACTCTTGAAAGGGCAAGTCAAGGCTTTTTGATTGACAACAACTACTCCCACGTGTTCATTACATTCAGAAGCTGGTTTTTATCAGCAGATCCTTGATTGACATTTCCAAAATTTCTATCATTTTAGTGTGTTTCAAAAGAACTGCAGAACTTTGTTTATCTTGATGATGACGTGTTATACAGAGAGATTAGAGATTTGAAGTTACATTCTCAATTTGCTCTTGATTTACTCTTGATATTTTTTGCTGGGTGCAGATACAGTCCATTACTGTAAGCATTGCTTTTCTGGCATGTGAAGTTTAGCCTCATAATAAGAGTATATACTAGCTTTTCTAGTACATTAAGTTAAGCCTCATAGTTACAGTAGGAACTACCTTAGTGATGAATCTTGCAACCAAAGTGAAACAGAGAGCAAAGAAGAGAGGTGCAAATGGTGATAGATCAGCTTGTAAATGGTCTTCAACTCTGGTGAAGAAAGGGTACTAAAAAGAGAGATGAGGAAGACAGGAAAGAAAAAATGTGGGAAAAATCTCACAGAAAAAAGTGGAAAGGCCTGCTTTTATTATTATGGGCCAATTGCTTCATATTAGCATTGGTATTCCAAAGCTGTAGTATATATAACAATATAAGAATGTCTTTGTGTAATAGGTATGTGCAAGATACTCAGACATACTGTCATTAAAAATCATGTATATATATATATACATTTGTATATGTATATTAGAAACACAGCTTAAGGCTACTTAACTATAGAAAATGGTTTCAGAAACGATGGTGAGTTTGGCAGCTGTTCAACTTGTCACCATTTTCCGTTTAAACAAGGCTGCTAGTTCTCCTCATTGATTGTACTGTTACGGCTTTTGGTAGCATAGGCGAACTGATACAATGCTCTCAGTATTGCAAGGTGATTCTGACAGACGGTTTTTAGTCCTCCCTTGTAATGTCAGATCTTTGTCATCCAACATTTGTAGGTTGAAATAATACTGCTTGTAAATAAGCTGTATGTGTAAAACTGAACAACTTCAAGCTGGGGAAAATGTTAATATACAAATTCATGCAGAAGCTGGATTATGATCAGGAAGTGCATTTTGTGTTTGTATTTTCAGACTTCTGTTCCCAGATGTGCAAAACTTTCCTTCTTCCCATAGAACAATGATATGCACTGCAATGCGTGCTCTCTCTGCCTGTGCTGTTTCTCCCACCCCTTAAAAAGCAGTGAAACTCTTCTGCAACAATAGCTGTAGATCAGTTCACGGAACTGGTGTATCTTCTTTTACAGTTTTTCAGTGCAGGTGCCCTCTTCACTGTCAATAAGAAAACTTTCCACTAATTTCCTGTATAAAGTAGTAATTTTAGTGAAGTGATTGAATTTCTCATTAAAATCTAAACTGATCAGAACCTCTTTGCTTGATAATTGAGGAAATAATTCCCAACTCTAAAGGATAAGGTTGATCTCCAAAAGGGGCTTCGAGATTACAGTGAGGGAAAGTGAATGGTATAGAAAAGATCCCAGTAGACATTTTTCAGAGGCATTAAGTGCAAAGCCTTATGTCTGATTTTTTGTGTGTTCCAGTCATCATCTTTTCTAACAAGAACTAATACAATGTGTGTAAAATGGTGATTATTCTAGCATCATCCATATTGATCCCCACTTTTCCTTTCTCACACACAAGAGCTCAAGATGAGAATTTTCAAGACTGTGAGTGGCCACTTACTCCAACTTTCCCCAATTCAACTTACTTAGGAGGCAGCCTCTTTGTTTTCTAACTGCTATAGGTATAAAGCCAGGAAGACATTGCATATTTCCATGCCTTCTCTCTTCCTTTTCTTTCCTTTTATCTTTGGATGCCATTTTTCTTTCCAATTGTTTGATTATTTTCTCATTTAAAATGCAACAGAAAGAAATATCAATCTTGAAAATAACTTAACAGTTTTCCCTATCTGTGCCATTTGTCTACAAATGTAGTTGTGGCAGTCTAATGATACAAGGTAAATTCATAGAGAAAAGTTGTACACAATACCATTTTGATCCCTTTGCTTCACAAATTACCTGTTGCTGATATCTGTGCCTGATGACTAGAGGGAAATCCAAACAGGTGTTAGACCTGTCTTACAAAATTGGTTGGATCTAAATACTGTAAATGAAATAACTAGATTTGGAAGGGTTACATCAGATTTTCTCACAGGTGGTAGTCCTGCTGGAATAATAATTTCTATATGAAGTGCCAAATTACATCACTTTACCAAACTGCCATTAGACTCTGTGTGCTGAAACTCAGCATAAGTTTGTACCAAAATTCTCAGTCTCACCCCAATAAAGTCTAGTGTTGAGGCTCCATGAACTTCACTGTTGAGGATCAACTTTGTTTTAAAATCCTGCTGACAGAATAAAACTCCAGGCATTCAGGATAATGGCATTCATTGTATTTAAATTTAGGAGGAAGGTAAAGATCAGACTCAGGTTCCTCAGCTTTTCCATTGTGGGATGTATGGGCACAGGAGGGGAGAAAAGCTGTGGTAGATGTTAGGCTTACCATCCCTGCAGCTGAATGGCCATGAGGGTCAAGTCCTTCTAGTTCTACTTGGCCAAAACCCCTTCCTGATTCTTCTGTGCAAATAGTAGCAGCCTATCATTTCTACTTTTATTTAAATATTCTCTCTTCTCAGGCACATCCAGGGAAATCACACTGGGTGAGACTTTTGAACCTTGAAATCTTTCTCAAATGCTAGCAACAGTTTTGCTAGGCCTCCTTTGAGTTGTGAGTTTTCAGTGCCTTTTCCAAGATGTAGGCAATTCTGTGTAATGGCCAGAGAGGAGCCGGGGCAGATGCTGCCCCACGCGGGCAGAGGAGCAGGGAGCCAAGGGTGGCAGTGGGGCAGGGCCCTCACTCTCCTGGCACATCCCTGTGGCACCCAGCAGGTCCAGGGATGATCAGTGGGGTCAGATACTACCCAGAGAGCTGGGCAGGGCCATGGGGATGGGGACAGGATGAGACCAGGCCGGGACATGAGCCCACAGGTGGGGGTCAGAGGGGTCTGTGGCTGGGCACAGGCATGTCTGACCCCAGATCAGGCCAGTACCAAGGCCCAACACCTGAGCTCAAAAGCCGCTTCAGAGCCAAAGGGGCTTCTCGCACAGCCCAGGCAGCTAGACCCTTGAGGGGGCAGAGGGCATTCAAGACCCCTGCAGAATCATAGAAGATCCTTCATCAATTTTTAATGACAGTTAACGAATATCTAATTTTTTCCCACATTATCAAAAAACAGCTAAATCTTCAAAGTTCTCTATTAATTGCTCTCCTTTGCATATGTATATTTTCTTCAATATGTGTATTTTCTTTAGCATATTGCCCGTAAACTTGTACTTAATTAACACTTTCATACATGGCAGCTCTTGTGGCAACTATTAAGCTAATGATTCGTAGTTTGTCTGTCACCCCTAAGATTTTTTTGCCATGGATCTTTTGGCATTCCAGTTCTCTTAGTAAAGATGTGAGTGAAGAAGAAGAAAAATCTGAATTAGTCTCCCACTTCCTTTTCCTTTCCCAACCTATTTTTTATCTTGCATGAAATCATACAGATAACTTATCACTCGTTTCTACTTTCTTTGTGTTCATTTTCCTGTACTTAGCATTGACCACCCTACTAACACACGAACCAAGACCTTCAAAAATTAGAAGTGCACTTGACATTTTACAGAGGATAAGGAATTTTAAAGACTGGATGACTATGTATAGGTGATTCTCAAAGGCAGTGTCTGAAATTTTTCATTTTGCTATTATCCTACTCCAACATACTTCTTTTGTAATGAATGCTGAGTAGAAAGTTAATTTTCAAATTATTATACTGGAATTAT
>NW_008795029.1:644316-659292 GCF_000699145.1 Aptenodytes forsteri
TTTTCCTGCTTGTAAACATTTTGCATAACAGCTGAGGGGTTTAGAGGTGAAGCTTAGATTATTGTGAAATAAGATTTTATGAGACATTTTCTGGAGTCATTAGAATTTTTTAAAATATTTCTTATAAGTTCAAAGGCAATATGTATTTTCTTTACTTTCTTACATCTCAGATATCTCAAAGTAATATACCTTGAATTTATGTGTGCATGCACATATATAGACATACCAAATGTATTTATACTCAACTTTTTTTTCCATTTCTCTGCTTCTTCCATGTTCTCTCTTCTCTTCCAAAGGTCTCTTAAATTGGAAACAAACATTCAAGTTCTGGCTGAACAAGTAAATCTGTATTTTTTTGGTACTGTGCAAGTTTTCCTTGCAGCACATTCCTTTTCTCCAGAAAGGTTGCATTTTAAATGCATTAACACTTATAAGACAATGCAGTGATACACGTAGCACAAGCTATGTATATTAGCATGCCTAGACAGCAAAGGACCATTGGGGTATAAAGATTTTTCAAGCATGCTCAACAAACTTTCTAAATAATGGGGTAATGTGAAGATGCAGTTTCAAACAGAGATTTCAAAAGCTGAGGGAGTTAACTCTCAGTTAATTTTGCTGGAATTCGTTCCAGTACAATAAGTGAATATGGATAGGTGAAGCCCTACGTAAAAGTGAAAATAGTTTGTTTGTTTTTTTTTTAACTATGTGGTAGCAAATAATATAAAAATTATACACTTCAATCAGTTTACATCTTCTTGATATGATTTACTTATATTTCAGATGTCTAGTGAAAAGCCTTAACTGTGAACGTTTGTTTCTTAGCAATCCTCATACAAGACTACTGTGAAAATCTGATTCGCAACTAGTAGTACTAGTTTAAGGACAAGATCTGTAGATTCCGAATGAAATGAGGCAATTCCATTTACTTAGATTCCAGTGAGGCCTGACAGCTAAACTACACCAGCTAGTTATTAGAAAGGTAATGGAGAGAGGAGAAGCAGATATATTTGTCTGCTATTCTGGAGCAGGTTTAAACTTGCTTCAGTGAGTTTTATATCTATGTAACCTGGAATAATTTCAACATCAAAAGAATTGTCTAAATTTTCTCTGTTGTCTTTTGGCTTTTTTTTTTTTTTTTGCTTTGTTTAATTTACTTTTGCTGCATACCATTTATTCTTTTCCTGTTTACCCTGTATTTACTGATGTCTGAATTTTTTCACTGATTTTTTTTTTAAGGTTGAACCTTCTTTACTGCGTGTATAACATATGCATATTCCAGCAAAATGTACTTTCACATTGTTCTCCTTAATGTGTTCTTCCCTGCCCTCTTAAAACTTCAGCTTCCACTTTCCTTTTATTTCAACTGGTAGCAGTCTTTACCCCAGTACTCTTACCTTCTTCAATTTTCCTTTGTCTTCCTCATTCATGCATGTTTTCTGAGTAAATAGGGTTCATGAGATTATTCAACTTGTTTTACTCTCTTTCCTCCCCAGAAATGAACAGGAATTGAACCAAAAAGAACATTTTCTTTTTCCTTAGCTCTCTTTTTCTTGTCCTATTCTTTCTTTGAAATTTAGGCTCCATTAATCTCTTGGAGCATGATCTTCAAGCATCAGTGTTGCTCTTTACACTTCAGAGAAGGAAGAGTTGAGAGGCAACACCAGTAAACGGCTGATGTGTGTGATTTGTTATGCTGGATAGTAAAAATCATGACTAACTCAGTTTTGTTGAGGATGAACACCAGAAAATATATGTTGTATTAAGATACATCTTCATGTTTTAAAGTGATATTTATTAACCAGAACTAATTTTATCTAATTCTAATGTAACATTTTACCATACATGTTTTCAGATATATCTGAGATCGAAAGATACAACAAAGTGTAACTAAGTTTGGGGGTTTTTTTGCATCCAATATTGATTTTTTTAAATGTTACTCTGTGGTCTAATTCATCTCATTTTTCTTATTCATGTACTTCACTTCTGGTCAACTAAGCTTTAAGGCTTAGTCTCCCATATTTTAGGCTTAGACTCTCATATTTTAATGAAAATTAGATGGAACCCTAAGCAACCTATTAGTGTACAGAAGCTAAGAATTTTTTCAGTGTTTTTTGACAGGGCAGGTATGATGACTGGACCACGTAGACTAAAACTTCCTCCCTGAGATCATCACTGTGCACCTTAATATTCAAGAAATAGCTAACAGTAGTGTCAGCATTAAAGTTAAAGTATCTTTCTGAAAATTGACTACATTTCCTCTATCTTCAACCCCCTCTTTCTGTGAGATATTTGTGGATAGTTGTGTCCTACAAGATACATTACTAGGAGGTTAGCATTGCAATTACAGGAGATATAATCAGGATCACAGCTTAGGGTTTTCAAAACAAAACTGAAATATTCATTGGTGTCATCTGCTTTATTTTGCAAATTAAGTGGTTATTTTTCTATTTGCAGATACCTACACCTCATGCATAAAGTATACCTCTATGTTATTAACTTTATTTCACAATATTTGTTTTGATATCTGACTGTGCAGTTGTTTTGAGTGGTTCATCCTGAATTCAGGGTTAGTTTCATACAGACCTGCACACTTGCATTCTAATTACATGTCAAGATATCCAAAACAGTACTTTTCTACTTGAAAGCAGAGGTACCTTAGCTTTGGATTTTGATCTTTAATTTATTTATTCCAGTTTTGACATTAGCTGCTTTTGACATTACTGCTTTATTCCAAAAGTATCCTTTAAGAAAATATAGCCCCAGTGACGTTTAATAATCATTAATTTACTTGAAATCCAAGAATAATTTTTATTTAACAAAGTAAAGGTAGTAAAATAAGTCTGAGACTTAGCTCAGTGTCTTTGTCTTAGGTCCCAAGTGGACTTGTTATTTGTCTGGCTTTCAGAATAAATGCTATAGAAATTCTGCTTTGTTCGAGAGTGTAAATCTGAAACTCATATTCCTCTGGGTATTTTCTTTCATTCGATGTTAACAATCCCCTCTTCATTGTATTATTCTTCATACGTATTGATTGAATAGTGGCAGAGGATGTACAGCACTCCATTGGCAGACTCTCAGAGGTAAAGAAATCATTCATTACTATTACCTTTCTTTTCAACAACTGTTTTTCTCTCCATCATAATTCTAACAAGCCAAAGGTGTAGAACTAACTATGTGTAAATGAACAAATGAGATGTTTTTTCAGGAATAAATTGTATGTTTAGAGTGGTATGGTAGAGCCAAGGCACTCCTTGCATTTCTGTATTGTCCTAAAGGAACTCAGGTATCCGGTAATCTTTGGTATTTTACATTCTCTCAGTGCCAGTGAGCAGTTCAGAACAGAAAAAAATAACATTAGACCATATAAAACCACTTTGAATTTTGCCTTTTTATAGCTCTAGTCAGTTTACTTCTGCATGTTTACTTTTAATCCACAAACTTGCGTTTACTTCATTTGACTTGGCATGATATCATCTGCTATTTCTTTGATTGAGAGAGGCTGTGTCTTTCTTGTCTCCTTTGGGGTAAGCATGATATCGAAACACATGCAGAAAATAAGAGGACAATAATCTGTCTGTGGCATGAAAGATAAAGAGTAGGAGGCAGGAAAAAATGAAATCTGTTTAATCCAAGAGAAAGAAACAAACTTGGTAATTAAGAGCACAGGGATCTATAGAGTCTACTAGGACAGAACATACATCTGTCTTACTTCTAACAAAAAACTAAACATACAATAAAACATTGTTTGGAATAAATTGCTTGAAATGGAGAAAGAAAATGCAAATATAAATATAACATGAACCAGATGACTTTCCAATTTGTTGTGAATTCTGTTGATGAGTATCTTACACCTTAACGTTTCTGGGCCAAGTTCAACTTCTTGTTCGAAGACAGAAATCTCCAGAGATCCGTGGAAGTTATATATATATTGAGTTTAAACTTGGTCCTCTGTTGAAGAAATTAAGTGCTGACTGTTTAGGCAGCCCACCAGTATTTCACATCAGACTGAAAATGGATGTAGCTCCAAGGGATGAAATTGCCGTAGAACCCCTAGCTTAAAAGTAGATGTGATTACTCACTTATAAAAATGGTAGAGGAGCTCATTTGGCTTTTAGTTTAAGTACAAAATATGTCTGTGCACTTTACTAGAATGCTAATCGTCTCATATGTGGGGGGAGATTCAGTGGATTCAGCTCCTGAAACCATTTAGCTATTACATTGCATAAATCTAGAGCAGTAATATAGTTCTGCAATTTATATTTCAAAAGTCACTCTTAGAATCATCCTGGTACAATTACTGTAGATTAATTTCCAGTCAGGAATGGTTCATTTAAAAAATTGTTATTGGCGTACGGAAGCTCCAGTCATTGAACCCAGCTCATCTCAACTTAATGTTAGATCTAGGAGAGACGATACCTCTCACCATTGCTTGAACTTAGTGTCTTCACTGAGCTCCCTGAGCTAGCTTGAATTTTTCCCTGCACTGGAGTAACTTTACAGTTACTCTAGCTAACTCTCTCTGGGAAAGTCAGGCAAGGTGAACCCAAAGTGTAGCATAGTTTTCTTCCCATAGTTTTTTCATTAATCATAACTCAAAATGACCTCTACGCTGAGGTTAAATCTGATTGTGTCAGGTTAGTGCCATTCACAGTTTTCTTTGATTCCTTCTGGATTTGCACATGGATTTTTTGTAGTTAAAATATAACTACTCAAACTGAGTTTTGTCTAAAGCCTACAAGTAACCAATCAAAGTCTTCTGAATATGTTAATTGAGTGCTAATGACCAGAAAATCTCAGTTTTATACAGCTCCTAAAAATGGCAGCTCCATCAGTCTTGGCTTCTAAAATTATTTTATGCAATATAATGCTGGACAGAATGGTGCAGGAATATCTTGTACTGAATCACCCATTATCCAGATGATCTTTGGAACTTCTTTGTTCTACACATAGGTCTTGTTTATCTCCAGTTAGTTTATGACACACCTCTTGGAATCACGGCACAAAGTGTTATTGCTGCAGCTTAGTACAGTACAACAAATCATATCCAACGATGTACTCAGTGGTTGATATCAAAAGTAAATAAAAATAGTTTCAAGTATAGTTTCAATAGTTTCAAGTCACCTTTGATTGGCAGCCAACAGATGTAAAATAGTACAGGGGTTTTTGGGATGCTTAATGATTTTCACACATGTATTAGCCTACCTAACCAGGGAAAGCTGTATTTTTATCAGATCTGTGCAAACGGCACTCTGGATCAGACAAGGAGACACACTGGGGAGAGCTGAATGGGAGTAGTTCAGAGTGTTTCAAGGAAGAAACATGTATGAGGTTCTGTGCTTCCTAACACGCCATTTTGGTCTGTGACCTGTCTGTGCTAATAAGGCCACTGCTTATCTGCTTTGAAGTTCCAACATTTCTTGAACAGTAGTAAAACAGGTGAGAAAAATTGTTAGAACAAATCCAGTTTGCGCAAAGAACTATGCAAATCAAGGAAGTCCTCTGAAATAAAAAACTTAGTAGAAATTTTCTGCTGACTAAAATGATGGAAAAGGGCACTGAAACAATGTAGAAATACCATTTGACAAACTGCATTTGTAACCATAATTACAGAGACGTGTAATTTATGGCTTATGACAAATGCTGGCACCTTCTAATTTCTGATTTAACCTTTATGAAATTTTAACATAACTGAATCATTAATTGGTTAGAAATCAGCTTACCAAGCTGGTGTTGCAGCTTACTATTAAACTTACACAGTAATTGCAGTGTTAATTTTGACGCTGGTACACTGATGCCAGTTTCGTGCTCTGTTTTGTTCACCCAAGATGAGGATTACAAAGACTAAGAACAGTGCTAATCATATGTAAAAAGAAATCTGAGGCCTTTCACAGTAAAAATGAATAATGAAAATGATACAATTAAATAGGAAAATCATTTATTTAGTGGAATAATTTGTTGGAATACAGTTGGGGACTGTCCTATGTCATTAAAATTTTCCAGTAATGAATAAAATACAGAGAAAGTCTATATGACCCTTCTTTGATATGTTTTTCTATTGAAAGCATTGTTCGCTTGGGCTTTATTTTCTATCACTTTCCTGTCCTGAATCCAGATGGGTTAAAACTGCTACTGCTAGAGATTGTACATTTTTATCCTAATATTTCTGAGTGTTTCTTTGTGTTTGCTTCTGTATAAGTCATGTCTTTGGTTTCAGGTGTAGCTAGAGAAATCAGATTCACTATTAGAGATGCATCTGTACTTTCTTGTACCTGCAGTCCTTTCCCCATTTCCATCATGCTCTCAGTGATTGCTTTCCCACTATATTTTCATCTCCATTATGTATATTTGCCATATTTCCAGACCTAATCCCCTGTTTAAACAGGACTCCTCAATCAGGTAGCAATTAAGAGGAGTGGAGCAGCTTCTAATAAAATATGTACTATGATGAACTTCACTTTAGGGAGTATGTTACGGAGTTAGGTTGGTCCTTAAGTCAAAACTGGAACAAATGGGAACTTCTTACCAAATTCTGTGGTTCTGTAGTTTATTCTGGAGCCTGTTTTTTAAATATTCCAGCTTCCCGTATATCTTAGGGGGAAAAAAAGGGCTACTCTGAGGCATAATTTATTCTGCTATCATCTTTCTTCTGTGTTTATTTTCTTTCTTTTCTTTTATTATTTCATTTTATTTAGAAAACAATACGTTTGGACACAAACCTAGCTTGCCTACAGCACTAAATTGCACAAACTGCAAATCCCTATGTGTAAACACAGTGTGGATTTTAGCAATAAGACTCAACAGGGGAGTCTCTTCATCCTATTTGGATGCACAAAGCATGAAAGTACTGAAGTAAATCTGCAAATTCTCTTGATTTAGGAAGGCCAGTTCCTTTTATACAGTGTAAAGTCATGCATTTGGATACAAACCTAGCTTGCCTACAGCACTAAATTGCACAAACTGCAAATCCCTATGTGTAAACACAGTGTGGATTTTAGCAATAAGACTCAACAGGGGAGTCTCTTCATCCTATTTGGATGCACAAAGCATGAAAGTACTGAAGTAAATCTGCAAATTCTCTTGATTTAGGAAGGCCAGTTCCTTTTATACAGTGTAAAGTCAGTGTAACTAACTTCAGCGCGTAAGTACCCTGCTTAGATGCAGCCCTTTAATCAAGTCCTCAATGTGCAATCTGTAAAGTTTACTTCAGGTTTGCTAAGCATACAGCTTATGGGTCTCTAGTACTTTCTGCCTTATGAGAGAGGCAGAATGGAAGACACCATAGGAAATTTAATGTCAGAAGTAGTTCATTTGTGAGCTTTCGTCTGATGCGATTTTACTGGGAGGGCTGAGAAGATGTGAGAAACAAACACACAAGCATCCATCCTATTCCTGGTTTTGGTGGTCCCGGAACACACTTGGGACAGAAATGGGTCCCGGGGCAGGGGGAGGCAAAGCAGGTCTTGCTGAGCATGGGAAAGCAGCTGTGAATTCTCCGTAACTGAACCCTGTGTTCAGCATCGTGTAACTTGCTGGCTGTGCGAAAAGCTGGACCCTCTGCTTATGTTAAGGGAATGGCCACTAATGATTGTGGCTGGTTGATTGCAAAATGGATAACATACATAAATACAGACCTATTTACTCCATTTAAAGTGGAAAGAAGAATATTCTTGCTTTGTAGAACAAGTGGGAAAAGTTAGGTGCTGCACCATCTCATATTCTTATATTGTGTGAGACTTTCTTAGCCCATGATAAGTAAATAATTATTATTGATTAATTAATTATATTGATCCTCCTTATAAAGTCTCATTCTTGTGTAAATAATGTATATTTCCCAGTACTTCAAAAGTCACTAGAGTGACTAGTGTCTTGGGGGGCCTTAACTTTTTTTTGGCCAAGTTAAAGGGCTTTAAAGGGATCTTACTGTTCAGAATTACTTGTTTAGTATACATACCTGAATACACATGGCCATGCCTGCATATATGGGAAGAAGAGGGCTTCTTGTAAATCAGCTGATCTGAAACTGATCCATGAACTACAGTCAGTGTTTATATGAAATAATTTTGAAGTACATTATCAACGTTTTAACTGGATGCTGGTGAAAGTTATAAGCAGGTACCCAGAGCACTTTTTAAATTTTAGATCTGATACTGTGGCTCTTAACCCAGTAAGTTTTATTTAATGAATCAGCATTTAAAAAGTAGCAAGTGCTTGTGGAGAAGTGCCTTGAGGCTCATAAACTTAATGACATCTACCTGGCAACCAGTGCCAAAGTAAGTCTGAACACAGGAACACAAAATTACTCTTGGTTGTAGGAGCAAAGTTCAAACACAATTTCTGAAGCATTTCAGGACATGGATTGGACCAGTTTGCACTTGCATGCAGACTGACATACTTTCTTTGCGTGTTCAGCAATGCTCAACATTGGCTACTTTATCATCATCATCATCATCATCATGGTCCTTATGTAATGTATATTCAACTTCAAAATTATGCTTGTAAAGTGATAGTTCATAGAATTATGATCTCCTGAGTGATTCTGTCCTATAAAATACTGAATGATATGAGTCAGAGAAACAGCACTACATGGTATGCTGCCTTTATTATTTCTTTTAATGTCACCAGAGGTGTGAAAAATTCTATTTTGAGTCACTCCTGTTATGCATTCAATTTTTTCTTTAATGGAATTATCCTAGATTTACATTTTTACGTAATTTTAGGAACAGAAGGCTTGAGTCTCTGATTTAAACCTATTCCACAGGAATATCAATACAACTGAAGAAAAAAAAATGTACCTGAGTTTAGCCTAAAGACATTTGGCATTTTGAGAGTAAAGACCACGCTGTATTTCTTTGCTTTCCATTTAAGTATATCCACTGTCTGTAAAAACTTATGTACTTCATAGTACAGGTACACTTATAGAATTATTTGAAATTTTGTCTTATGAAAATGTCAAGGCAAAACTATTTCCTGAGCAACACACAGGCTAATTAGTGTAAGCTTTTTGTGCTGAAACCAGTTTACAAGAGACGTATCTTAACATGTGATTTTCTTAGTTTAGAAAAATAAAAATAAGAGCTATGTTCTGGCTATCACCAAATCTCTCTGCAACGTTTAATTTATTAGTATTGTGCTGATACTTTACCTCTTGGCATTAACAAAGTTATTCCTATTTTTGAAGTGACGGGTTTGGTGCTTTATCGCACTAGTCATGAGCAGAAATCTGTGCACTTAAATGGTTAATAGTAATTCCAGCTCAGTGCTACTGTGTAACGTGGTTCAAAGGATGTAGAATTTGTTCAGATTGGAATAGGTTTAAAAGCTGGAGACAAAAGAAAAAAAGGCGGTAAAATATGCCCCTTTTCCCTCAGAGAAAAAATCCAGAAGCTATTCATTATCATGTTCTGTAAATGTCGTTTACTTCATTGATGTCAACTGTTTTGCTTTGTCTTTATCTCATTCCTGTTTACATATCAAACAGTGCTAAGTGCAAGGCAGCTTTTCCTCACTAAGCAGAATACATTGTCCTTTCATATTCACGAGAGATCTAAAGAAATAAAAATGTTTGTTGCAATTTCTTATTCTGTGACTTTGCAAATATAGTAGAGATTAGTGGAATTTATTTTTGAAAGGTCACGTCTTGGTTTTATACACTCAATACCCTTCATCCTAGCAGTTTTTAAAACATTTTTAAAAACATATGTAAAGCTATGAAGTCATTCATAGCTGTCTGGCAAAACAGCCCTTAAGTTCAACGTTTAGTTATGTCTAAATTAAGTCTTAGGGTTTAGCAAGTAGTCACAGGAATAGCTAACCTTTTAGAAAAATTTAGTGTATTTCAGAGAAAGACTTCACAAACATTTAATGTGAGGACAGTAAACTGACCTAGTTGTAAGAAAACTGGTTTATAAATGGTTATATTTTGTCTGGAACTAACACATATCTGAGATACTATAATTTCCACCTTAGCCTAAAGTAAAAATTAACTGATCTGATAATGTTGCATTTTCAGTGACGACCATTGTGCTTAATCAGGGTTACTACCCTGAGCTGGATGGAAAGGAGGGATGGGGACTGCAAAGGCAAAAGCCACACGCTTTTCACATGATTGTGCAGGTACATGGTTCATTGGGCAGCACTAATAAGGGGAAGGAAGGGATTTAGCTTGTTAATCCATGCTTCTTAATACAATGTCACATTAAATGACACCCACAACATGCATATTGATTGTGTTAGAGCTGGAACCTGATTATGAAATACTGCTTCATCCTCCTGTGACATTGGCTCTCTTGAGAATTTTCTAGCAACAAAACATCAATTAATGAAGATTTTGTAATAAGAAAAGTCCAGTCAAAACTGGCTTTGTTTTAGACTTTACATAAGGACAGGTAGAGGCAAAAGATAAGTTATGTGTGGCTCATTGTGGAGTGTAGCAGTGACACCTCAGACGGTGCCGTGCAAAAAGTACCATAGGTGTGTTGGGGCAGTGGTCCGTTTGAGGTAATTGGCCTCACTTACTGTGCTTTCTGTACTACACCTAGGCCATACAGGTATAGTTCAGGAACCTTTGTGCAATGCTGCATTGCATTGGGTAGAAGTAAATGTATGATGAGGTGACATGCCTAGAAATTACGTAGGCAATGCTTAGGGCAGCTTAAAGTCTAGGTCTCCAGTACTACTTATCTCCTGCTGTCTCACTTAAACATCTCATCCGCCTTTCTTTCTTTCATAGTGAATCAAAGCTCAAAATAGGGTGTCAACATATAACTTCCAGTTGTGCTTCATATTAACATTTATTACGATACTAAGATTCAGCTGAAATCAGTGGGATGAAGCACGGGTTTAAGTTAGTTACACATAAATGTTTTGCTGAATTGAGACAATATACAGTGGTGGAATAAATCATTATTCTACTTCACAGTACATGTAAACGTGGCAAGAAAAAAAAAAAAAATCTTCTTTCTTGTTGTTCCAGTGGCGTGAAAGCACTAAATATGATGTCATGACGTGCATGGTCTGTGTTTGTTTTTAGAACAATTGATGCAACGTTTTATAGAAGCTAGCATTGAAAGGATCCTTGCGTGCATTTTTTAATGACACATTTAAATTAAGGTCAAGCTGTAATAAAAGCCTTTACCACACCGGAAGTGTATGAATGCTTCCGATAGGCGTATCTGAATCCATTCGGTCTAAGTGATGTGCTCTCCCCTAGGAAATAAACACAGTATTTCCTACCGGTTGCCTATAAAGCTGACTCGTCAACCAGCTCATGCAAAGCAAGTGACAAGTCACTTCTATTTCCTGCCTGTCCACACAGTTACAAAGAACTTGGGTATCTCTGTGTGAGGGGAGAGGTATGCCGAAAATCATACCTAGGATGAAGATGATGTTTTGAAACAGCCTGATTTCATTTCTCTGTTCTGAATTTCTTTAACTGGACAGCACATAATGCTTTTGGAGAATTACTGCATAACAGGTTTCCACATGATGACAGCATGATATTAAAAAAAAAAGTGTGGATTTTTTTTTCTTTAAGTGAGAGCAAAAAAGTTCTGGCTTGTGTAAATAAATATGAAGTATCAGGATCTCATTTTTAGTAGCTATTCTGAATTAGTGAATGAATATTAAGAGTTTTATTTGTACGTCATTTTTATAAAAGAAATAAGGGATTTATAGACAAAATCCAGAATTTCTCATCCATAACATGATCTGCGGTGCCTTGTATTGCATAATTAAGTATTGATACAGAGTCCTGTATCTAGTTATTTGTTTATGTTAAATATTTATTCTTCGCTGCTTCCATATGAATTCTTTACCCACTAATCTTGAAGTCCTTTTAGCAGAATAAATGTACTAGATAGTGTTGTCAATTGTGCTAGAATAGGAGTTGATACTATTCTGTTTCTCTAGGGGTTAGATAAGAGAAATCCTAGTGGTAGCAGAGAAATGACACGTGGGCAAGTGGATCAGAAGAAGAAAGCACACCATAAAAGTTGTAGTTCTTCACAGGAACCAGTTACCCTGGTATCTCAGAAAAGAACAGATGATGACATTCAGCTCTTCTCATTTGTTGTTTTTTTCTTTTTTTTTCTTTCACCAACTAAAGGAATATAAACAGAGAAAAATAATATTTTCCTTTGCCCTTGGTTTGAAAAGGGCCTCCAGAGATCTAGTCCAGCTCTTTGTATCAAGACAGGATCTACTGTGCAAACAGACAGGTTCTTTGAAAATCTATTGCAACAGCTACACAAAAGAAAGAGAAAACTTAACTGATTTGTAAGCTAATGTCAGGACTGTTTTAGCTACATTTGCATTCATGTTCCCAGTTCTTACCAAGAAGATGATTCTACCATTCCTGAATCTTTAAACTTCTGTTTTTCTGCCTCAGGGTGATATTTGGAATAAGCAAAGTTTCTGTAGTGACTTTCAGCCCTATCTTTTTCCCCACTTCATACAACATAATAACTACAATCTAAATAAAGTAAGAGTAAATAACTTACTTATAACTAATGAGTAAATAACTCATTTAGTGTACACCTTTACCTGGAAGCCCAGTAGAATAAACATCTTATCCTCCCTGAGTGTTTTTGTGCAAGAAAGGATTATTTTTCAGTCATCCTGCTAGACTTATGAATGAATAATTTCATGCAGAAGGTACAAACCATTTATTGTCTAGATACAAAATCAAGCGAAGTTGAATTAGCTTGGAGTTGGTGGTGGTGGTCACAGCACATATCCTGACAATTATTTTGACACAGTTCACATGGAGTATCTTCCTAAACTTCAGGAGTTTGTCCCTGTGCCCCAGCTTTTTCTAAAACAACTGATGGAAATCTTCTGACTTACCAATAATACTATTTCTCCAGATATTTTGAAGATATAAAAAAATCCTAAAAGAGGTTTTCTTTTGTTTCTAGTTCATAGAAGGTGATCAAAGTGTCTGGAAGTTTCCTGATGGTAAATTGTTCGTATCAGTTTTTCTTAAAATTTAAAGTTAATTTCTTTAAAATTTAAGTTTTCTAAAATTTTAAAAAAGAAAGACTATTTACAAGTTGGTGTCAAAATATTTATTTCCAAGGTGAGAAGACATTTTCCTCCTCATAAAACAATAATGCTGTGCTGTATTAACTACTAGATAAACTAGTGAAAAGGGTTGCTGACCTAAGCAGAGGAGTTGCAGTGCACAAATATTCTCTTCCTATTTTGACCCATCCTTTGGTAGAGCTCTGATGTTTAAGATTGTTCTGATTTTAGAACACTGTCATCTCTTCAGATTTTAAACAACGTAAATTTCTAAATAAAACTTGTTTGTCCTCAGATATCTTATGGCTTTAAGAGCCGTGTTCAATTTTTGTGTTTTAGGGACTGTTCAAAGGTCAAGGTAATGTCCCCAACAATTCGAGACCTACCTTTTCTTTGTCTCCCACTCTTCTGGGGCTAAAATTACTGTTTTTATATGAGGTTCAAAAAATCCCCAACATATCTGAGAAATAAGTTTGATGTGTTTCATAGGATCACAGGATAATTAATTTTGGCAGGGACTTCAGAGGTCCCTAGTGCACCGCCTGCTCCAAGCAGGGCCAGCTGTGAGATCAGATCAGGTTGTTCGGAGCTTTGTCCAGTCAAGTCTTGGAAAACTGCAAGGATGTTTGTGTCTCTGGAGCCTTCCCTTCCCTGGGCTGAACAAGCCTTGCTCACTCAGCAAGCCTCCCACATCACGTCTCCAGCCCCGACCACTGAGGTGGCCCTCCACTCATCTCACCCCACTTCAGTAATGTCTTCTGTGTATTGTGTGTGTAAGTGTGCAAAGCTGGCTGCAATATGTAGATGTGGTCTAACAGTGAGTGCTGGGCAGAGGGAACCAACCTCCAGTCTCCTGGCAATGCTCCTGGTGATGCAGCCCTGGATGCTGCTGGCCATTTCTGCTGCCCAAGCTCATTGCTGGCTCCTGCCCAGCTCACTGCCCTCGGCGCCCCAGGGCCTTTTCCCCAGAGCTGCTCCCCAGCTCATCAGCCTGTATCATTGCAAGGGTTTACTCCTTCCCAACTGCAGGACTTTGCATTTGTCTTTGCTGAATTTCGTGAAGTTCCTGTTGGCCTATTCCTTCAGCCTGTAAAGGGCAGCCCTACCCTCCAGCATATTGGCTGTTCCCCCCAATTTGATGTCCTCTGCAAACTTGATAGGAATGCAGTATCAAAATCCAGAAGGAGGTGTTGGAAATTATCTTCATATCGTATTTCTAGTACGGCACCTTCACATTTTGCATCCCCTTTGAAATTGGCTCATTTTTCTAAGATCTGTTTCATGCTCTACCATGCTATTCTTCTGTGTCTCTCAGGTCAGCTGTGTAAAGTAGTGGTATTTCCATGTCTGTGGTTTTGGGCCCAAAGTACTGCAGGACTGTAGGCCTTTCCTCTTTGCAATATCTTTCTCAGTCTTCTGTAGGCTACATCTTTTGCTCTAAGTCATTGTTCTGATACATTTTTCTATTGTTTTCCTCTGGATTTTCTCTAACTGATCCTGATTTCCCTGAAATGGATGCCCAAAATCACACAGAATACTCCAGTTGAAGCTTTACCATGCTAAGTATTTCATGCCTCTTATATTGGCATATGCAAATAAGGGTTTTACATGTGATGATTAATTTTTTGCAATATCAAGGAATACTTGACTCTTATTTAGTTTATGATGCTTTTCTGATGATCCACTGCCTGACCAGCTTTACCTGTTGTCATGGTTTAACCTCAGTTGGCAACCGAGCACCACATAGCCGCTTGATCACTCCCCCACTCCCTGGTGGGATGGGGGAGAGAATTGGGAGAGTAGAAGTGAGAAAACTCATGGGTTGAGATAAAAACAATGTAATAATTTAAATAAAATAAAATAATAATAATAATAGCAACAATAATAATAATACACAAAGCAAGTGATGCACAATGCAATTGCTCACCACCCACCAACCGATGCCCAGCCAGT